>NC_053022.1:275197825-275497825 GCF_003073215.2 Triticum urartu
GAATTCATCCGATTAACCAGTTAACTTGCCGATTAACCCCTACTCGTAGGGTCATCGAGTAGTCGATAAACTGAAAAATCGTTCGATTAATTAATTAAATGGCTGATTAACTTGCCGGTTAGCCGATTAATCTCTTACTCGCGAGCCAACCGAGCAGCTACCAGTTGACGATTTCCTCAACAATGAGAAATACCATGGACATGGAAGGAGGCATAATCAGCAAGTGATCCGCAATACGGCTCGACCGCCCCGGACACACATAATTTCACTATCTCCCCCTTTTTATTTTTTTATTTTTCATAGGCCTTTCCTCACGGCTTGACCATCGATTCTTTTCCAAGGATAAAAACACCAAGACAACAAGAAGCATGGACGTACTTGGGAATCTTTAGGTGGTTTCTTTAACGATCCCTTTACCTATTTTTAGGACCCACACGCAGCTCTCCCTTGGTGAAGGCATCATCAATAGCCTTCTGCTTATTGCACTACTTGTAGAAACGCGCTTTAACGCACCAATCCAATTATAATAGAAACAATTTGTGGCCCAAATTTTATGGCTATAGCTTACTACTTGTTCTTGTTTTTCTTCCCTTTTGTCTTTCCTTTTCTGGTAACTCTATCAGATAACACCCGTACACTCTGGTGCGTTCCAATTTGCCAGGGGCTTCATTGTGCCCCACAACATGGCAACAAAAGTCTGAACACTTTTACAGTACAGTTCGGCACCCCAAATTTAGCATTATATGCATTGGCTCCGAATCATGACTATGGTCAATAGTTGGGTTGCCCGACTCCTATGCTTGCTACCTTACATTACGATGTATCGACTAGGGTAGTAAAGGGAGAACTACTGCGATTGTGCCCTGGTTTACCCGGGTGAGCACCTCAGTAGAGAAAGCCGAAAACTGACTGTCATGATGCGGCGAGAGCCGATCAGCTCTTCGGAGGTCTGAAATCCTTAGAGATTTTTTCCGCATTAAGCGAGGGATTGGTACTTACCCGATCACGTGTTTGCAGCATCCTAGTTCAGATACTAGGGGTTGCGCCTATATTTCTACTTGTCAAACTCCTATGGCTAAGTGAGGGTGTTGAAGCCGCATAGTCCGATTGCCTAGTTCATCGCGCTAAACACCTCCTTCAAGGACCAAACAATTGGATCAAGAGTGTTTAGATTACATCTTGAACACCCCCGTATTTCCTACATGGGGGCAGAAGCCGACGACTGGCCAACTCTTAGATTTCACATAACATGGCCGCACAGGAGGAGAATGTTTTTAACAAAACATTATATTACATAACGATTTTGTTTCATCATACAAGGCAAAGACAACATGAATGTATTCATTCGAAAATAATGTCTTGCACACATTGCGTTGCTACAATACGAGACCCCTCCAGGACATCTGCAAAATATCGCTCAGGCGTGTGGTACACCATGCCCTCTGGCGGCCCCTCGGTCGTCAGCTTGACGGCGTCGATCTTCGCCCACCTCACCTTGTCGCGGGCGAAGGGCATGCGCGCACCTTCAATGCAGGCCGATCGCTTGATGACGTCCAACCGAGGACAGGCGTTCACCAGCCGCTTCACGAGCCCGAAGTAGCTGCCGGGCATAGCTTCGGCAGGTCACAACCGGATTATCAAATCCTTCATGGCCAGTTCGGCCACCCTATGCAGCTCAACCAACTGTTTTAGCTGATCGGTGAAGGGCACAGGATGCTCTGGCGCAAGGTACTGCGACCAGAACAGCTTCTCCGTCGAGCTCCCTTCTTTGGCTTGGAAGAACTCCGCGGTCGGACACACTGCGCGGCAGATCTGCAAACGCCCCTAGAGAACTCCGAATCCGGGTTAGTAAGAAATACTTCTTCTTCACATACTTGCTTTGCATACTAAACACCTTACCCGCCGTGATCTTCTTGGCTTCCTGGATCTCCTGGAGGGCACCCTGGGCTTTAACCCGGGCCGCTTCTGCGCTTTGACGATACTTCGCGAGTTCGGTCTCTCGAGCCGAAACATTTCCCTCCAGGGTCTCATACTTCTTCACAGCGTCCTGGAGCTCTTGATGGACCTTGTTCAGCCGGGCCTTAAGCTTCTTGCGAGCGGCCTGCTCCTTGACAGCTTTCCCTTCGGCTTCGTGCAGGGCCTTTTTAAGGGCCTCGACCTCGGTCGTCGCCCCTACACATATCATGACACTACAGTCAATATACATCATTTATTATTTCCGAATGTATAGCACGTCATTACATACCTTGCTGGTCTTCCAGCTGCTTCCTCGCTTGGCCGAGCTCCTCCTCGGCCCGCTCTAGTCTCTGCGTCTGGCCAGAGACTTCGGCAGTGTGCCAGGTTGCGGCCAGCAACGAAGCCTGCGTATTCACATCAGACACATTTTAGTTAGTTTCCTGCGAAATTTCATTGATCCTCTGTCTGGTTTTTCTTTCCAAACACCGGACAGTGTCTCAGGGGCTACTGTCTATATTGGGATTTTCCCTGTTATGTTGCTTACCTCAAAACCTGTCAGCAGGCCGCTGCAGGCTTCGGTCAGTCCGCTCTTGACGGACTGAACCTTCTCAATCACGGTACCCATAAGGATACGGTGTTCTTCCACAATGGAAGCGCCTCGTAATGCTTCTAGTAGATTATCCGATGCCTCTGGTTGGACAGAGGTCACCGGTGGAATAGGCACACCCCCTTTTTTCGCCGGATTCTGGAGCCGCGTGGGTCTCCGGAATCATATCCGGCTAGGGGCCGAACTAATCGAGGCCCCCGCCCTCAGCTCCATGGGGATCTGCTCCCCCATGTGTCCGGAAGCCGAGGCCTTGCCTCCTGGCACCTCCATGACGGCCTCCTGATCCTCTCCCTAACCTGGGAAGGTCCTTGGGGACAGCACCTCATCATCTCCCCTGGCCTTGGGAGAGTGAGTGGCTAGCGGCGTCTCGCTGTCCATTGCCTTTGAACCCAACGATCCTCTTGATGAGGATCGCTGGGAGCTTTCATGGGTTGGACTGCAATAACACGATTAACCATATTAATACCATAGAGTGGAGAGGCCGGATAAATAGACGAGTGCGGGTTCTTAGTACTCACGATGCAGCTGGGGGCTTGGTCCGGGGGCTTCGCTCTGGGCTGTTGTCGGCGTCCCACGCGGAGTTATCCACAATGGGGCCATTCCCCCTCTTGGGCGCCTCCGCCTCCAGATTTGTGGAGGCTGCCCTCTTCTTCCTCCCCCCCCATCAGGGGGAGAGTCGCTCTCCTCCTCATCATCATCATCGTCGTCTTTGGCGGCGGAGGAGCAGGTTTGTTTTCGGACGTCACGTCTGAAGCGCCCTTGCGGTGGGGGCCACTCCGGACCCCCTTGGCCTTCCCCTTGGCCTTCCCCTTGGCCTTCTTCTCCGGTGTCGTATAGGGTGCCGGCACCAGCATCTTCGCCAGACGCGGGATGATTGTGTAACACCCTGGATGTAACTTTCCATATTTGTACTCCAACTCTTGCCGTTTCCGGCGTTTAGTTATTTTATTTTCTCGGGTTCGGGTCTTTGTCTCCGTGTGTTGTTGTCGTTGTCATGCATCTCATATCATGTCATCATGTGCATTGCATTTGCATACGTGTTCGTCTCATGCATTCGAGCGTTTTCCCCATTGTCCGTTTTGCATTCCGGCGCTTCGTTCTCCTCCGGTGGTCATTTCTAGCTTTCTTTCGTGTGCGGGGATTAAACATTTCCGGATTGGACCGAGACTTGCCAAGCGGCCTTGGTTTACTACCGGTAGACCGCCTGTCAAGTTTCATACCATTTGGACTTCGTTTGATACTCCAACGGTTAACCGAGGGACCGAAAAGGCCTCGTGTGTGTTGCAGTCCAACACCCCTCCAATTTGGCCCAAAACCCACCAAACTCTGCTCCATGTCCTAGAGCGTTCGATCACGATCGCGTGGCCGAAAACCGCACCTCATTTGGACTCTCCTAGCTCCCTCTATGCCTATATATACACCCCCCATTCCAAATTCGCGGATCCTCTCCCCCCTAACCCTAAAAATCCCAGATCCGCCACCGCCGGACGTGTCCGGAGTGGGCCGTACAGCGTCCGCCGCCGCCCGCGCCCACTAGCGCGCTACCAAGTGGCAGCCCCTCGCCCCCGCGCCGCGCGGCCCGCCGGAGCCCGCTTCGGGCCCCCGGAGCCCGCTCCCTCGCCCGACGCCTCCTCGCTCCCGAGGCGCCGCTCGGCCCCGCCCGGCCGGCGCGCGCCGCCGCCTCCGCCGCTCCGCCGCCGCACCTTTGCCTCGCCGGCCGCCGCCTCCACGCACCACCGCCGCCGCCTCCACGCCGCGCCGCCGCCGCCGCCACCGCGCCGGGCCGGAGCCGCCCCGGCCTCGCCTCCCCTCTTCCCCGGCCGACGAACCCACTCCGGCGACGAGCTTCGGTGGGATCCCCGGCGAACTTCGGATTTCGAGCCCGGATCTCAGATCTGAAATACTAACCCTAGGTCGTTTTTTTCACTAAGTCCCAGAATTTTTAGTTCATATGCCCATGTTCGTGGCTCCGTAACTTTGCATCCGTAGCTCCGATTCATGTATGTAGCATATCAAAATGTTCATCTCAGAGAGTACATCGTTTCATTCCATTGCATCATTCTCATTTGAGCTCATCTTGATGCCCGAAATGCTATTAGAAGAGGGCTACTTGAGTTAATTGTCAGATCTGTTACTCCGTTTAGCACTTTTGTCATTTTTGCCATGATTAATGTGTGCATGTTATGCCCGTGAGTTCTTCATATGTTTTGTTAAGGGTTTTGTCATCTTTCCAGAGGTGCAGCCCATGTATTTTTAGGATGTGTGTGGTGACTTGTGCAAGCTTGCAAAGTGGTGCACTTGCTAATTCTGTTTTCAGGGACTTAGTAATTTCACGAAGTCCTGAGATTGTTTAGTTCATGATGCCATATGTTCATGTTGTTTCCTAGCGATCCGTGCCTCTTTTGAGGATGATCAGTAAGGGAGTTTTGTTAATCTTGTAGTTCTCTATCCATCGGTGTCTTTGTTTGCAATTATGGAGCACCGTAGCTTGAGTCAATCGAGCTCTACTTTTGTTTCGTTGTGAATCTGGGCAGATCGTCAACTTGTTTGCGATTTTGCCGATGTTATTGTAGTTGATCCGTGCATGCTATGCCATTGTTCTTGCCATGTCTAGCTTGTATTTTGTGCCTTCCTTAGGGATTATGCTTGTATTGCCATGAATTGCACCGTGGTGAGTGCATCGAGCTCGTAAACATGCCTTCTTGAGTTATGTTTCAGCATGTCCCAGTTTTCACTAAGTATGAAAACTGATTATGTTTTTGCTATGTTCGTGTGCTTGTTAGTATATTTTGTGATCCCTTTTGGCTCAAGGTCACTAAGGGACTTTTGTTAAGCTTGTTGAGTAGCCCCATGCCATGTCTTTCTTTGTCATGTTCAGGTCCTGTAGCATGTTATTTTGTTGCTCCGAAGAGGGCTATATGATCTGAAATTCCAGACAAGTGTTAATTTCACCAAGTCTGAGATCTGTTTTGCCATTTGCGTTTTTGCCATGCTTGTTTGAACCTCCTAATGGATGAATTGGCCGTAGCTCAGTGCTAGACTTTTGTTAAGCATCTTGTGTGCATCCCTGCCATGTATTTTTTTTCATGTTTGGGTGCTGTAGCATGTTCATCTCATTGCATTTAGATGCCTACTTGCTGTAAATCGCAGACCGGTGTCATTTTTGAAACGCTTGCCATTTCCAAACCGTAACTCTGATTCGGGCGTTCTTTATATCGTTTTCAAGCGATTTCATCTCATCTTTCCAGTGGCACCCTTGGAATTCCAAGTTGAGGCCAGGTTCATGCATTTCCTGTCATATCTTGCATTTTGCATCCCGCATCGCATCCCGAATAGCATATCATCATTTCATCATATTGCTTGGTCTTGCACGTGGTTGATTGTATCCTTGTTGCTTGTTTGTCTTGTTTTGGTAGAGCCGGGAGACGAGTTTGCTAACGAGGAGCCCGTTGAGTTTGCTCTTGGGGATCCAGTCAACTCTGACAACTGTGCAGGCAAGATGATCATACCCTCGAAATGACTACTATCTTTGCTATGCTAGTTTGCTCGCTCTTTTGCTATGCCATTGCTACGATGCCTACCACTTGCTTGAAAGCCTCCTAAATTGCCATGTCAAACCTCTAACCCACCATTGTCCTAGCAAACCGTTGATTGGCTATGTTACCGCTTTGCTCAGCCCCTCTTATAGCGTTGCTAGTTGCAGGTGAAGATTGGAGGCCGTTCCTTGTTGGAACATTTATTTACTTGTTGGGATATCATTATATTGCCATGTTATCTTAATGCATCTATATACATGGTAAAGGGTGGAAGGCTCGGCCTCTCGCCTAGTGTTTTGTTCCACTCTTGCCGCCCTAGTTTCCATCATATCGGTGTTATGTTCCCGGATTTTGCGTTCCTTACGCGGTTGGGTTATAATGGGAACCCCTTGATATTTCTCCTTGATTAAAGCTTTTTCCAGCAATGCCCAACATTGGTTTTACCATTCGCCACCTAGCCTTTTCTTTCCCTTGGGTTCTGCAGACTCAAGGGTCATCTTATTTTAACCCCCCCCCCCCGGGCCAGTGCTCCTCTGAGTGTTGGTCCACCTGTCAGCTGCCGGTGGCCACCAGGGGCAACTCTGGGCTGGCCTACCCGTACCTAAGACAATCTGAGTGTGCCCTGAGAAAGAGATATGTGCAGCTCCTATCGGGATTTGTCGGCACATTCGGGCGGTGTTGCTGGTCTTGTTTTAACCTGTCGAAGTGTCTTGAGTTACCGAGATACCGAGTCTGGTCGGAACGTCTTGGGAGGAGGTCTATTCCTTCGTTGACCGTGAGAGCTTGTCATGGGCTAAGTTGGGACTCCCCTGCAGGGATTGAACTTTCGAAAGCCGTGCCCGCGGTTATGGGCAGATGGGAATTTGTTAATGTCCGGTTGTAGATAACTTGAACCTTAACTTAATTAAAATGAATCAACTGCGTGTGTTACCGTGATGGCCTCTTCTCGGCGGAGTCCGGGAAGTGGACACGGTGTTGGAGTAATGTTTGCGCAGGTTATTCTCTAGTTTCTCGCTCATGCTTTGCCTCCTCTTCTCGCTCTCCTTTGCGAATAAGTTAGCCACCATACTTTCTAGTCGCTTGCTGCAGCTCCACTCATATTTTACCTTGCCACACCTATAAGCTTAAATAGTCTTGATCGCGAGGGTGCGAGATTGCTAACTCCCTGTGGCTCACAGATTACTATTACACCAGATGCAGGGCCTGATGATTCCGCTCCAGGAGACGCGTGTGAGCTCAAGTGGGAGTTCGACGAAGACTCTCAACGATACTATGTTTCCTTTCCCGATGATCGGTAGTGGTGCCCAGTTGGGGGTGAACGGGACCGTTGTCGCATGTTGGGTTCTCTTTTATTTTGGCGCCGTAGTCGGGCCATGAGTGTTTGGATGATGTAATGTTATTTATGCACTTGATTGACGTGGCGAGTGTAAGCCAACTATGTTATCTCCCCTTTTATTATTATTACATGGGATGTTGTGAAGATTGCCTAACTTGCGACATATGCCTTCAATGCGATTATGTCTCTAAGTCGTGCCTTGACACGTGGGAGCTATAGTCGCATCGAGGGTGTTACAGATTGGTTCCTTGGCTAGCGGAGCCGGACGCCGAATCCGTTTCACCCTCTCCATCCATTCCTGAAGAAGCAATGATAATAAAAGTTTAGATATCCTCCTTGAAACAAGCAAGTAGAGGATGTGTTAAAGGCTTACCTCGTTGGCGGGGTGGGTAATGTCGTGCCCGCGGTCCGAATCTATGGCTGGCAGTGTCTCGTTGCCTTTGAAGAGCAACTTCCAGGCGTCTTTGTGAGTGGTTCCGAAGAGCCTTTCCAGAGTTTGGTTCTTCTTCGGATTGAACTCCCATAAAGGGCGGCTTCGGCTTTGGTAGGGGAGGATCCGGCAAACCAGCATCACTTGGATTACGTCGACGAGCTTAATATTCTTATCCACCATGCTTTGAATGCGCGTTTGCAGCGCTATTAGCTCGTCTGACGAAGACCAATTCGGGCTCTTCTCAATCCAGGAGGTGAGCCGCATTGGAGCACCAGAGTTGAATTTGGCAGCTACGGCCCAGGTGGCACCGCGGGGTTCTGTGATGTAGAACCATAGTTTCTGCCATTCCTTGACAGTCTCCACGAAAGTGCCTTTTGGCCAAGAGACATTGGTTAGCTTGCTCACCACGGCGCTTCCGCACTCCACGTGCTGGCCATCCACCACCTTCGGCTTCACGTTGAAGACCTTGAGCCACAACCCGAAGTGGCATTGAATGCGGAGGAAGGCCTCACACACGACGATGAATGCTGAGATGTTGAGGAAAGAGTTCGGGGCTAGATCATGGAAGTCTAGCCCGTAATAGAACATCAGTCCGCGGACAAAAGTGTGGAGTGGAAATCCTAGCCCATGGATGTAATGAGGGATGAATACCACCCTCTCGTTGGGCTTTGGTGTGGGGACGAATTGCCCCTTGGCTGGGAGACGGTGGGTGATTTCCTTCGCCAGATACCCGGCCGCCCGAAGCTCGGCAATGTCCTTCTCATTGACGGAGGAGGCCATCCACTTTCCTTGACCTACGGATCCGGACATGGTTGAGTGCTTGCTCGAGTGGGGAAATATAAGAACTTGGGTGCTAGACCTCAAGAATGGAAGGGCAGAGGAAGAGAGAAGGCGTGGGAGAAGAAGGGGGATCTTTATCCCCTTATAAAGGCGGTGAATATCGAATGCCTCCCCACTCGCCCTAAAACTCTCCTATTCCCAAGGTTGTGTAAACGGCACGGTTGGATTACCCACGCCCGTATTGATGAGGATCCCGCAATAAGGGGACACGATCTCTGCTTTGACAAGACGTGCCAATGGAAACCGCATCTGGAAACGCGGAACGGCAAACAAAAACGGTTCTATATAATGACCGGACAGACGTGATGTCATCTTACGAAAAGTTGTCAGTAGATGGGACTCATGAAATATTATATTCTCTACAGCTGTGTGTGTGGTACTTGCGTTGCAGATCTCGACACGTTCATTTCATCCGAAGATTCTCTTGGAGTATTCGAAAAGGGGAACCCGCCTTGCAATGTCGAAGACAATCTGTGCGCCGGACACCTCGTCATTGAAGCTTGGTTCAGGGGCTACTGAGGGAGTCCTGGACTAAGGGGTCCTCGGGCGTCCAACCTATTTGATATGGTCTGGACTGATGGGACGTGAAGATACAAAGACCGAAGACTCTGTCCATGTCCGGATGGGACTCTCCTTGGCGTGGAAGGCAAGCTTGGCAACCAAATATGAAGATTCCTCTCTCTATAACCAACCTTGTGTAACCCTAGATCCCTCATGTGTCTATATAAACCGGAGGGCTAGGTCCGTAGATATATTCCTCATAATCATAGTCAGGCCAGACTTTTAGGGTTTAGCCATTACGATCTCGTGGTAGATCAACTCTTGTAATACTCATATTCATCAAGATCAATCAAGCAGGAAGTAGGGTATTACCTCCGTAGAGAGGGCCTAAACCTGGGTAAACATTGTGTCCCCCGCCTCCTGTTACCATCGATCCTAGACGCACAGTTCGGGACCCCCTACCCGAGATCCGCCGGATTTGACACCGACAATCTCCTCGTCCTCGATGGGGGCCATCACCTTGCCAGGGGAATACTACTTCTCAACGGCGACTATATCCTCAAACTCGACCTTGAGCCACGCATAGGTGGCCATTAGAGTTCCTGGGGTAGGCACGGTGGGGCCCTTGCTGTTCTTCCAACTTCCTTTGAGGAGTTCGTCTGCCAACGTCGTCAACTCTTTGGCTAGTGCTTGTTTCTTGGAGTTCTTTGTCTCCATGGGTTGGCCCGCCAACATGGTCAACTCGTTGGTCGGTGCTTGCTTCCTGGAGATCGTTGTCTCTAGTGGGTTGTCCGCCGGCACCTCTTTGCCTAGTGCTCCAGGATCCATCAATGAACTGACAAACAAAAAACAATCGAAAGGAAACCACATTCACAATGAAAACGGGAAAAGAATAGGCTGTGAGAATCGGTCGGTGCTTCGCGAAAAGAAGATTCTTGGAATGAAAATATAGTAGCATCACTGATTCGCCCACATTTCCTTCATCGGTACAGAATAAAAATGGCAGAAGTGAGTAGCCTGGAGTGAGGTTTTCTTCAAGAAAGTGGAGAAAGGGCTTCAACGAGCGTTCGAGTGAAATGATGGTTGCTTCGTCCAGTCCAACATCGAGGCCACACCGGGGTGACCGGTGAGTCTCAACTATAGCAGCTCACTGTGATTTGGTGGATGGCACACGGGACCGGATGCTTTGATGTCCCGCATGTAGATAGAGTGGCTAGTCATATAGGAGTACTCAATATTGTGCACCGCGACCAAGGCAGAGAGAAAAACGAGAGAACTACACATTTATTTACGGTGTAGATTCACTCATTTTGCTCTAGTACTACTCATTTAGGGTGTAGTGTAGTCACTTGTTGAAATCTCTAGAAAGGCAAATACTCCTTTCCGGTTTACAGGGCTATACTAGCAAGTAGTACTACAATAGTGGGCTCAAATAGCAATTTTGTCTGATGCAAGAGCCTGGCTATATGCGTGCTCCAAGCCCTTCTCGACCCACTTTTGGGTGTTTGGTAGGGTGTATGAAGGGTGCATGAGTGCACACTAGCTTAACACAAATACACTAGGAGCATGCATGGGAAGAGCATGCATGAAGAGGGGTGCTGGAATGAGCATGTACAAAGAGGGAACAACTATGCTGAGATTAGAATGCAACCAAACACACTGTGGCGAGTGTTCGCAACTACCACATTCGGGTTGCGCTTGGCTCTTCGCCTCTTCGTGAAGATGAACAATGATGTTACTACTACTTCTACAATATTGAATCCACTGCTGCATGTCCGTCCACCGCGTGTGGGAGGGATAGCTTGTTGTAGTACTCTATAAGGCTAGTTGTAATGGGAGTATCATAAGTAGTACTCCCTCTGTTCCTAAATATTTGTCTTTCTAGAGATTTCAACAAGTGACTACATAGGGAGCAATATGAGTGAATCTACACTCTAAAATATGTATATATACATCCGTATGTGGTGGTCCATTTGAAATATCTAAAAAGACAAATATTTAGGAACGGGGGGGGGTATCATGCATGCCAGCTAGGAAAATTTGATGAGGTGGCATAGAAGTAAATGAAGAAAGAGAGGGTTGAGTATCATATCATGATACCATATCATATTAAATGTTGTGCTACTATGTGTCATGCATGCTAATAAATGAAGTCATCGATGATACTAACATATGATACTATGCACTACGGATGTGTAGTATCATACACTAGTATCATATGCATGATACTGGTATTCCATTACGACCAGCCTAAGCAAAAGCCTGTCCTCATCTGCGAGCCACCGCACGCATGGGCGAGGGAGAAGGCGTGTAGTAGTAAAATCAAGCGTCTCCTCGTTGTACGAGTTGACATGACATATCATAGCACTGGCCCCACATGGTTGCCTCTAAACTTGGCTGAAAGACCCGCAGTGTACAATACTCCATTTGCTGCAACCTCTAACATTTACCCCACCACAAATTAAAATATATATTCCTGTCTTGACCAGATGAGCGTGCAAACTACAATCACCAAGATGACAGGTAGGGCCAGAAGATTATTTAATCAAAAAAAGCATGGAGCCGACCCCAACGATTTTAAGATTATAGGCATGTTACACGCTATCCTAGACTACTCTACACATGAAACTACCACACGAGCGTCCGGGCTGCTCTTGGGTCTTCGCCTCTTCGGGAAATCGAACAATGATGGAGTACTGTTGCATGCTTCTGGCCTAGGTGGCGAGTGTAGCAAACGAAAGCTTCTCCTAGTCCTGCCAGCCACCATGCTCATGGGCGAGGGAGGGACGCAGCTTCGTTGACTTACTACTCCTGCCTATGCGTGCATGACAGGTGGGCCCAACAGGCGGGTGGCCCACCTATCATGCAGCAAAAGGCTGGTGCAGCCACCGGAGCTCAGTCCACGAGGGAGAGGGCGTTGTAGTAATCAAACTTCTCAGTCTTGTACAAGTTGACGTGCCACATCAAAGCACTGCACTCGATATATTTCAATAATTTACGTTTACCGATGCATTAATTACAACGCATGCATGCATGCCATGACTCTGATACTTGCATGTGTTGATTTAATGCACCTTGCAAAATTTTGACTATAAATTTAACTAAACAAATGTTCATGCATGTCACAAAAAATTACATAATTGAAAACTATGTTCAAATACGAATCAAACGATATATTTTTTGTTAACATGCACTAACATTTTGTCAGTAAATCTTTGGTCAAAATTTAGCACCAGTTACAAAGGGGCCCAATACATATTGTACTCTCACATTTTGTTTTGAGGAAACTCCCACATAGAGAATATAAATAATAATGCATGTTGGGGAAGCACACGTTTCCGATAATTTTAGTCATGGGCTTATTCACAAATTTTACGAGGGGGTGGTTGTTCATTTAATGGAGGGTCTTGTACCAGACTTGAACGATACAAAGTGCGACCTGGCACACCATAACACCACTTGGAATAAGCGGGTAGGTATCTCAAAAAACAATCAATAACTCAGAAAAAATGGCGACCTGGCACGTACACAATTTTAAACGATTGTTTTGATGGAGTGAAAAAGGAAAACTACCCCACTACGTATATATAGGCCAGAGCCTCCGCGCTTGCTTGCTAGGGTTGCTTTATTCACACACTCTCAACCTCTCCAGATCTAAATGAGATAGCGGTGGTAACACTGTCTTTCTCCCTTCAAAAAACATTGTGTTTCTCCCTTCAAAAAACACTGTCTTACTATCCTCACCACTGGTTACAGATCCAGATGTATCCCCCTCCGCCAGTGAAGGGGGGAGGGGCAGCGTTTAGACCGTCGTCGACAGCGAGGGAGGAGACCCACTGTCGGCCACACCGTTATCTCTGGCCGAGCGCTGGCGCGGGAGGTCCTTCGAACCCTTCATCATTGCCCTAGTGTGGGCGGATCCGGCCTCCCACCGCCCACCTATCCACATCCCGATGACTTTCAGCTATATCTTCCTTCGAAACCGCCCTAGCTCTACTTCCCCAGCTCGCTACGTCGCTGCATGTGCATCATTTTCTACCTCTCAGCCCCTCTCGATCAGATGGTCCAACAACACATTTTTTTCTTCTATTGTTAGAGGTAAAGCTACTTCATGGAGTCGAATCTTGTACTTGGTTCAAACAAGAAATAAAGTGTGGGGGGATTTAGTATGTACATCGGACTTGGTACAAACAAGAAGGATAGGGGGTGAAAGTAGCACAAACTGGTCATCCAACCGGTCTCTTGGTCGAAAAGGGAAATATAGGGGAAACGTTGTACACAATGGTGTATGACCAGGACTAGATTTGCTATCCACACATAAGATGGTTGCATGCATCATTTTTTTTGAACATCAAACAGACACAAGCGCTCATACATACGTGCAGGCCTGGGGCACGCCTTCATTTCCAAAAAAACATAGGAGTAGGTGGCTAGAGTGAACAAAAATGGGACCAACCCAGATATGTTTCTTGGATGTTTGTTTCTCGAGGCAACAAACTCTGAATCACCACTTTATGCCCCGGTTTAGGTACATGGTGCTGGACTGCTGGTGCACCCACTGTCCCATGCCCTTATATCAAATATTTAGTTGTTCTTAATCTAATGCCCCTGGTAAAATGAAGTCATGCCACTTTTATAAGCCATGACAAGTTTAGCCAAATGTTTTTGCCTGTAATTGTTTGAGACTCTGATTGTTTCCTCTGTAGCTATTTGTGCAAACAAGGATATCCATTTCACCTGGTTGCTGTTGTGACCTTTTGGTGCACTTCACAAAACACTTCTTAAAAGAAGTGACTTTTGTGCTGTTTAACTGGAATGTCAGAATGGAACAGTTGGTTCATTTCGATGGAACTGCACAAAGGGAGATATGTGTTCCAATCCTCATCATCCATGTTGGCACCATAATCGTCCTTTAGGTAAGAATGATATTTAATGCATGTGTTCATCTCTATTTTGCGATTGCCATGAGAAAACAATGCTATTGTTTACTATAGTACACTTTTACTCCCTCACTTACAAAATCAATTCTGAAATAGTAGGCCAATCATGTACTTGGTTTGACCAACTGGTGAGGAGAAAGAGAAACAGAGCATGAAGAGGAAGAAGAAGAAGAGTAAACAGTGTCAAGGTGATATTGCTGAAGCCGAGGCCTTAGTCGAGGCCACTCAAGGGCTCCGGCAATGTCTACCTTACATGTGAGACGATTCTCCAAGGAGCCCTTCAACTTCTGTGTATTGTCCATGATGAATTTGATGCTACTGTTAGAGTAATATGCTAATGTCTTTCTATCCTTTCTTACTAAGCTAATGAAGGTTTCACCTTGTTCCTACTTGTGCACACAGGGATCATGTTGTGCCAATCATACATTTTAGTGGAACTACACAAGAAAATACAATGAACTGTATCCCAGCCAGTGCTTTAACTCTGCTGGAAGTTCTTGATAATCTTTCGATATAATCTTAGCACTGGTAAACAAGAGTGATTTCAACCATACATTTGAAGTGCACAAAAATATATAATATTGAGTGATTCTAGTGAGTGCTTTATCATATCTTCTGGGACTACATGAATAAGCTTTTTTGCTTTGGTTGGTACCGGCCTAAGGCCTTCATCCATATTAGTTTGCTGTCATCTCTATTTGTATCGTGCTAATGTCACGAGAAACTCCTTTATCTTTGCACGTTAAAATTTTGCAACCTATGGTACATGGCAATGCTTTGAGTGTTGAGATAATTGCCATTGATTAAATAAACTAATACCTCTCTTTAAGCAAGACTACTATGTTGCTGACTTTACCCATCAAGATAATGAGGGTGCTTCTATTTGTTAGTGTATGTTTTATCAACTAGTGCCACTATTACAGTAATCTCACTCTCTCAATATATGTGCCAACAGGGATGCTCGATTTTGGTGGAACTGCACAAAAACTTTGGGTGCTTCATTGCCTCGACAGCTTCCTTCCTTTCCTATCAGTCGCTAATCTGGGCTTGCTTCCTTCCTTTGTTGTCAGTCGCTTGGCTTATCTCGGCTTCCAGTCAAAGGAAATAGTAATTGATATGCTACCTCACACAGGTTGGTACTGGTCTTTATCCTGATTATTTTGCTTTTCATATGTATTGGTAATTTGGTATTGTGCTACTGTTTGCCGATTTCATAAAGGAGTAACTTCGAGTCTGAACTCACAGGCAAATCATTACATTGGGTGATTTTAATAGAACTACACAAAAAGATCAGATGGACAGGTACTTATGCTGCTGCTATGTACTCCAAAGTTCACTCAAACAAGCATCGATGTTGACAAGAAGAAGTGCCTATATTCATTCGAGTATCAACCGGCGTCAACCAATTGTCAAACTCCAAGTATTAGGAGAGTGAACACCAAAAATATTGCTTGGCGCATAGCCCAGAAAAATGCAGTCCAGTCTTTGGTCCCAACTTGTGCCTTTTGGTTATCGACACATATGGTAGCGAACTGTATGGCATGAAGTCTAAAGATCCCATACAAGTTGGTTGACGCGTATATTCATCTGGCACTTAATTAGTCTGCACGCTAGGGATGCTCCATTTCAGTTGAACTGCACAAAAAATTTGGGTGGTTCATTTTCTCAACCGCCTCCTTTCTTGTCTGCAATGTAGAATTTTGGCGATCTACAGGACTAAGATGAGCCAGTAAAGTAGTTGGATGAAAGTAGTGGCCAAGTTGCTCAAACCTCCCTCGGCATGAGGCCACTATTTGAGGATAAATCTACAAGAAAAGTTCAGATTGTTTGTGCTGCCTCTTATGTACTCGAAAGTTTGCTCGTACAAGCATTAATTTTAGCAAGAAGTACCTCCGACTGAACAACATTTACCAGTCTGCACCCTAGGTAATTAAAGTTCGTCCATGGATGATATTGGTTGTGATCTCAATCATTTGGTTGCATAAACATACCGAACATGTGTATATCTGAATCTTTTTATGAATTATCTATGAATATTGCCATGTGATCTATCAATCATTTGGATGCATAGTCATGCTGAACTTGTGTATATATGAATCTTTTGAGTTGTTGATTGTGAATGTTGGCTATGAATATGAACGTGTCCTGTGAACCTGAGTTTGATACAAATGTTTACCTGTTCTATTGTACTTGTGTATGAACTTGTTAGTATGTCTAATGTGGGATTTGTGACGTGTGGGTGTCAATGGCACACCTTCTTCCTGAGAAGAATTTCACCAGCTTTGTTAGGGTAGCAACGGTGCATCAGCTCTTTTTAATATTTTTGCTCTGTCTTCCCCCTCCCCCACTAAACCCCTACCGTAATGTTTTTGGCCTCAAAAAAAGCATAGTACTGCGTTGTTTTTGGGGCTTGATGAAAAATCGAGTGCTGGTTTCTGTAGGTTGGCCCGCCCAGAAAATGGGTTGTTGGTCCACCACGGACTGGGAGGCTAAAAATACAAGTTGTATGGTGCAGAGGCAAGTAAAAAACGCCATCGAGAGCCATCCACTGAAGAAAAAAACCACGTCCGTTTGTGCTTCTTCAGGCGCGCCGCCGGCCCCCTCTTTAATCCAGTTTGCTTGGGGATCTAGCTAGTATCATTTTTTTCATGAGGGCAAACAAGTATCAGCTAGGCCTAGGTATGCATAGCCCATGACATATGGAGATAATGGTTTCAACTTATTTTTTGAGGTCCATACTGGCCTATGGGCCTCCCAGCATAGGTTTTACTTTTTCTTAAAGATCGGAGCCCAATGTATTTTCTTAATAAAGCGCAGATCTCTGTTTTATTTATTTATATATAAGAATACTAATGATGTGTCCAATTTATGTTTTCCCTTCTAACCACATTATATATATTTATATAAATATATTATCATATATTTTATATAGACTTATATATACATTATAAAAACATCCCACATGTTATTGACTTATAAAAGTAAATGTTTAACAGAAGTTGGCAAGGAAAATCCTGGTTGTTTTTGACTCACAGGTAGGAAAATCCTGGTGATTGCCTACAAAAGCTTGCGAAGATTTTAAGGACCAATGTAATAATAACACGCTCATTTTTATTTTGAGCAATAACTCGCTAATTTGTTAATTATATATATATATATAATGTGTGGCCATGCTTTAATTTTTGATATTAATTGCTCCTTCTAACCTAACATTATATTGTATATAGAACGAGCCCAGCTAATTTGTGTATTTCAAGAAAGTGCAAATGGGCTCGGATTTCTTAGAAAATATTAAATGGGCCGCATTGACGCTAAATTATTTGTTCACCCAGCCCAGCAAATGGACTGTACATTCTAGAAAACATGGGTTAAATATATGCCACATTTTCGCAGGCTGACATGTGGGCCAATAGGTCGAAGCCTATCCAGGGCATTGTCAACTTGATCAACAAATGATTATAACATCCACATCCATTTGATTTATACCCAACGGCCGGCATGCACCTTCAATCTCTCATCTTCTTCCTCCAGCGTCGCTGGGACCACCTGGTCTGGCCTCCAGCGGCTAGTGGCTCTGCTTAGCATGCATCATTGCGAAGTGCTACCCCACCGCCGGCTAGGCTATCCCTCCACACCTCCACACCTCCTGTTATTCTCCACCGACTGCAGCCCCACCCCGGACCAGAACCACTTATAACCCTTATACTCCTCTCAATCTGCGACTCCACTACCGCGTCTTACCATCTCCGGGTCATTCCCGTCCGGGGCCTCGCCGTCGTCCACCGCCTCGCTGCGCTCGGCGCGGCGTGGTCAACAAACGAGAGTCATCGGAAGAGGACTGTACATGGAGAGCCTGACGGATGGGACCCACGAGGTCCATGGTTGCACGCAAGGAAAGTTCCTCCTTATTAAGCTGAAAAAATGTTTCCTCCCCCTGACAGCTGGGACCCACCGATTGTATCTTCACACGGAAGGAAGTGCCTCCTTGTTATGCAAAAAAAACTATTCCTCCCGTTGATAGTTGGGACCCATCAGATTTGGTGGTTGACTTGTGGGCCTACTAAGCGGACGTGTACGCAGGGCTTTGTCAACTTAATCAACAAATGATTCTAGCAGCTAGACCATTGGATGTTAATCCAACAGTCGTGCTCCTTCTTCAACCTCTATTCTTGCTCATGTCTCCCATGGGCGGCAGTGCTGCCGTGCACCCGAACCAGTCAAGTTTCCCACTCCTCTCCATCTGTGACTCCACTGCCGAGTCTTCCCCATCTCCGGGTCATTCCAGTCTGGGGCCTCGCCATCGTCCACCGGCCTTGGTGCGCTCGGCACGGTGTGGCCAACATGGTCAACAAACGAGAGTCATCGGAAGATGACTATACGTGAGAGGCTGACAGTGGGGACGCACCACGCCCATGGACGCATGCATGCAACTGCATCCTTTTTACCCTGAAAAATAATGTTTTCTCCCCCTGACTATTGTGACCCACCAGCTACATCTTCGCACGCAAGGAAGTGTGTCCATATTACGGGCAAAAAAGGATTCGCCCCCCTGACTGCTGGGACCCACCAGCTACATCTTCGCATGCAAGGAAGTGCCTGACAGTCGGGACCCACCCGGTCGAACGTACATATCATTGTCATTCTAGTCACGAATGTGTACGTACACACTGGTCGATGTAGAGGTGCGCACATGTCGTAGTAGAGGCGCGCACGTAGCATGTACACGTACGTACAACGGCCAGGGTGCAAGAAAGAAAATACGGCCACGTACGTACATACGGGCGGGGTCTCGAACGCCTACTCTCGCATACGTCCGACCAGGGCTCGTGTACATGGCTGTGGCTGGGTCGGAACGGAGAAACTGCGTCGTCATCATGTTCATGGGGAGGCAACGGAATGCGTCATGTTCATCGGGAGCCAACGGAACGCGTGTTGTTCATCGGGAGCAAACCGGCTTGGACGGAGCAGCTGATGGAAACAAGGCCTGGCGTACCACATAACAAAGGAAACAGCCTTGTGTTTGACCGGCCACAGTGGAAACGAGATCCTGTTCATCGGGAGGGGTCTGGCATACCACAAAACAGAGGAAACAGACCTCCTACGGTCGAAACGGGGTCCTGTTGATCGGGAGGGGTGTGGTGTACCGCAAAATGGAGGAAACAGACTTGTGTTGGAGCGCTATGGTCAAAACGAGGGTCCTGTTCATCGGGAGGGATTTGGCGTACCGCAAAACAGGACTCCACGGGATAATGTTCATCTCCACCGTCGACCTCCTCCAGCCTCCACCTGCGACTATTCATCCACGGGCTCCTGTTCATCCATCCTCCACCGCGCTCTCCTCCACCGGCTACTGTTCAACCAGCCCTCTCCACGGGTCCTGTTTAACCACCCCTCCACGGGCTACTGTTCATCCAGCCCTCCACCGGCTATTGTTCAACTAGCCATCCACCGGCTACTGTTCAACTAGCCCTCCATGGGGTCCTGTTCATCCACCCGCTCGATCGGTCGGGGTCCTGTTATCCAGTGGCAACGGCCTCTACTACCACGGGGTCCTGTTCATCCAATCCCCCGCTAGGTACTGTTCATCCAAACCCTCCAACAACACTCACTGTTCATCAAGAGGCAGCATGGATCGGCTTCAGTTAGCAGCAGTAGCGAAGGAATCACTCGGGTTCAGTTAATAGCAAGGGATCGATCGATCGCTCGGGTTTAGTAACACGTACCCTGAAGTGCAATCACGCGGGTTCAGTTAGAATGCAACGCCTCGCTCGGGTTCAGTTAGAGCGCAACGCCTCTCACACATGCGCGTACATACGAGAGAAATGTGCATCGCTCGGCCCCTGACCACCCACCATAACCGGGAACTCCCTCGATATTTTCCTCGCCCTCGCTTCTACCACGGTTTTCTCTGTCATGGACGGCCCAAAGAATGTCATGCAGCTGCGTCTCCGATCCGCCCAGGATGAAAAGCCCATTTTCTATCATGATTTTTTGTCATAGAAGTAGGGCCCACCACATCTACGATGATAACGGGTGTCGGTGTCAAAACCGACGGATCTCGGGTAGGGGGTCCCAAACTGTGCATCTAGGCCGGATGGTAACAGGAGGCAAGGGGCACGAAGTTTTACCCAGGTTCGGGCCCTCTCGATGGAGGTAAAACCCTATGTCATGCTTGATTAATATTGATGATATGGGTAGTACAAGAGTAGATCTACCACGAGATCGGAGAGGCTAAACCCTAGAAGCTAGCCTATGGTATGATAGTTGATGTGTATGTTGTCCTACGGACTAAAACCCTCCGGTTTATATAGACACCGGAGAGGGTTAGGGTTACACAAAGTCGGTTACAATGGTAGGAGATCTTCATATTCGTATCGCCAAGCTTGCCTTCCACGCCAAGGAAAGTCCCTTCCGGACACGGGATGGAGTCTTTAATCTTGTATCTTCATAGTCTAGGAGTCCGGCTGAAGGTATAGTCCGGCTATCTGAACACCCCCTAATCCAGGACTCCCTCAGTAGCCCCTGAACCAGGCTTCAATGATGACGAGTCCGGCACGCAGATTGTCTTCGGCATTGCAAGGCGGGTTCCTCCTCCAAGTACTTCATAGAAGATTTTGAACACAAAGATAGTGTCCGGCTCTACAAAATAAGTTTCCACATATTGCCATAGAGAGAATAATATTTACACAAATCTAATCTGCTAACGTATTCCGTAGTGTGACACACCACAGCCAAGCCTTTATCCGAGTCGTTTCATTATCCCACCTCAGCGCGTCATGCGAGGCGGTTTCCTTGGCACGTCTTATTAAAGCAGAGATCATGTCCCCTTATTCCAGGATTCTCATCAATACGGGCGTGGGTAACCCAACCGCGCCATTGATTACGGCGCTTGGAGATAAGCGAGTTGTACCAGGCTGGTGGGGACATGTAATTGCGTCCACCCATATAAGGGGATAAGGATCCACCTTTTCACCTACGCCTTCTTCCTCCTTCGCCTATCCATTCTTGCGCACTCGAGCTCCAGCGCCCAAGTCTGCACTCCCTACCTCAACCATCTCTAGCCATGTCCGGAGCGGGAGGCAAGTGGATGGTCTCCTTCGTCACGGAGGGACACATCAAAAAGCTGAGGAAGGCCGGATACCTGTCTAACGACATCGCGTACCGGCTTCCCGAAAAGGGGCAGCTCATCCCCACCCCTAGGCCCCATGAGAGGGTGGTGTTCCTCCCCCATTTCCTCCGCGGACTGGGCTTCCCTCTCCACCCATTTGTCCGGGGGCTCATGTTCTACTACGGCCTATATTTCCATGATCTGGCCCTGAACTTTGTCCTCAACATCTCGGTGTTTATTGTCGTGTGCGAGGCTTTCCTCCGCATCCGCCCCCATTTCGGCCTATGGCTCAAGACTTTCAATGTCAAGCCGAAGGTGGTGCGCGGCAACCAGGCGGAGTGTGGAGGCGCCATGGTGGGCAAGATGGCCAACGTCCTATGGCTTGAGGGCTTCTTTGTGGAGATCCTGAACGGGTGGCAATCGGGGTGGTTTTACATCACCGAGCTGCGCGACGCCGAATGGGTCGCACCCCCCGAGTTTCGATCCGGACCCCCTACGTGGCTCACCTCCTAGAAGGAGACGGGCCTGTCGTGGGGTAAGAAAGGAGAGCTGACCAGACTCCAAACATGCGTCCAAACCCTGGTGGACAAGAAGCTCAAACTTGTCAATGTAGTCCAAGTTATGCTCATCCGCTCGGTCCTCCCGTGTCAACAACGGGCTTTCAACCTGTGGGAGTTCGACCCGGCGCGGCACCAAACTCTGAGCAGGCTCCTCGACACGACGTACGAAGATGCCTGGAAGGTGCTTTTCAAGGGCGCCGAGGGTCCTGCATCCGCTACCAAGGATCGCGGATTCAGTGCGCAGCGTCACACTCTCGCGGTAAGCTGTTTTTTCCTTTTACAGGGTATCAGTTTTTCATAGTTTGACTCCATGCGGGATCTAAGCTCCCTTACCTTTGACAGGATTGGCAGGTGATGTCCGGACAGATCAACTGTCCGGTTCCTTGGCGAAGCTGCTGGTTCCGGCACCCTATGTGGTGCCGGAGAAGAAGGCCACGAAAAAGGCCACGGGGACTCGAAAGAGTGCCCGGCGCCAGGAGGTGTCGGATCCATCATCCGACGGTTCCGAGGTGCATTCCTCCCGTGAAGACGAGGAGGAAGAAGAAGAGACCTCTCCCCCTCCAGCGGGAGGAGAGAAGAAAAGGAAGGCCGCCCTCTCTGAGGAGGCCGGAGGGTCCAAGAAGGGGAAAACCCTTCCTTCGGACTACTCCACCGACGCCGACGACGGCGGAGAGGAGTGGCAGCCCAGGGCCAAGCCCCTGGCAAAATCGTAAGTATCCGGATACCAGAGTAATTCATAGTATTCATTTATTGCACAGCTTTCCCTTACGTCGAATGTGTTTATGCAACCCACCCAAAGACCGGCTAGACGCGTCGTCGAGCGGTTCACTGGACTCGTCGGATGTGAACTCGCTTCCGACGGCTTCCTCCCCCGCCCTACGGACGACACCGAAGTGTTGTCCCAACAGGTTCCAAGCCGGGAGGAGGTGGTCCTGGAGGCGCCGCAAGGCGACCTCCCGGACTCCAGGAGTAAAGCGGATGAAACCCCCCAGGGCTCCAAGTCCGGCTCTAGGCCGGACACCGCTCCGGAACCTTCAAAGGTTCCAGAGTTCGGCGGGGGATCTCCTTCCAAGAGGAGCAAGCCCACCGTGCCGGTGACCCCCGTCCAACCGGAGGCGCCGGACAATCTATTGGAGGCGCTCCAAGGCGCCTCCATCGACGAGGAGCACCGCACCATTATGAGTGCGGTGGTCTAGAGGGTTCAGTCCGCCAAGAGCGGACTGACTGAAGCTTGTACTAGCCTTTTGACAGGCTTTGAGGTAAGTAAAGAATGAGTAAATAATATTACCACATAGACAGTAGCCCCTGATGCTCTGTTTGGCGTTCGGAAAGAAAAGCCGAATAGAGGATCAAATAAAATTCGCAGGAGTCTAACAAAAATGAGTCAATATGCGTACGCAGGCTTCTCTGCTTGCGTCCGCCGCACTGACTACGGAGGTGGACACGCTAAGGTAGAACCTCGAGCGGTCCGGGAAAGAGCTCGGGCGTGCCAAGAAGCAGCTCGAGGACAATGAAGGTAAGAAATACCTTGTTTAAATATGTATAAAAAGGTGCAATTGCAAAAAATGACAGGATTATCGTGGCTATTGTAGGGGCCACGTCTGAGGTGGCGACCCTTAAGCAAGCACTGGTCGAGGCCGAGAAGAGGGCGGCCTCGCAGCGCACCGAGCGGGAGAAGTATGAGGCCGAGGTTGGCAAGGTATGGCAAGAGCTCCAGGCTCTCATGGAAAAACATGAGAGTTTGGAGCTTGACTCAAAGACGCGAGCGTCCGAGCTCGCGGTGGCTATTGAAAATGCCAAGTCTGCCAAGGCCGAATCCCAGAAGACCCTCCAAGAGTTGGATGAGGTGAAGAAGATAGCGGCGGGTAAGGCATTCTTTATGCAAAGCAAACACATAAACGTGAGTTACTTGTTACTTACCCGAATCCGGAGCTCTCCAGGAGCGTTCGCAGATCTTCCCCGGAGTGTGTCCGATGCCGCCGCATTCTACTGAGCCGAGGAGGGAAGCTCGACAGAGAAGGTGTTCTGGTCTCAGTATGCTGAGGCCGGACACCCCGTGCCCCTGAACGACCAGCTGAAGCAATTGGTCGAGCTCCACAAGGCGACCGAACAGGCCATGAAGGGCCTCATAGTTCGGCTGTGGCCTGGAGGGGCTCTGCCTGGGAGCTATTTCGGGCTGGTGTGGCGGCTGGTGGAGGCCTGTCCAAGGCTCGATGTCATCAAGCGCTCCGTCGGCATTGAAGGTGCCCGTAGGGCCCTTGTCCGTGCTAAGGTGCACTGGGGCAAGCTGGATGCTGAGAAGCTTGTGAAGGACGGGCCACCGCCGGGGAAAGAGCATCGCAAGCCCGAGAATTACTATAAGGATGTTCTGAAGGGTGCCTGCCTTGTGGCGGATGAATGTTCTAGGGATGTAATTTTTGAGTGAAACTTGCTCGTTTTGTCCTGTGCGCTGAAAACTTGTTCATATGCGCTAAGCAATGCTGTTGGAATTTAAAATATTACCTTCTGTGCGGCTGTTTATCAATTCTGAGAGATGGCGAGTCGTCGGCTTCTGCCCCCGTGCCGCTAGTGCTGGGGTGTTCGGGGATAAACCTGAGCGCTCTTTTTCCCATGTTTGGGTCCTTCGAGGGAGGCGCTCAGCCCAACGAACAAGGCAATCGGACTATAATGCGTGAACTCTCTCACTTAGCCATAGAATTCTATAATTTTAAATTTCGGCGAAGCCCCTGGTATTCGGAAGACCGAGTTCAGGATGCTATCCACGCCTTGGCCGAATAGATCCGGCTCCTCGCCTATGGTATGATTGTTGATGTGTATGTTGTCCTATGAACTAAAACCCTCCAGTTTATATAGACACCGGAGAGGGTTAGGGTTACACAAAGTTAGTTACAATGGTAGGAGATCTTCATATTCGTATCGCCAAGCTTGCCTTCCATGCTAAGGAAAGTCCCTTCCGGACACGGGACGGAGTCTTTAATCTTGTATCTTCATAGTCCAGGAGTCCGGCTGAAGGTATAGTCCGGCTATCCGAACACCCCCTAATCCAGGACTCCCTCAGCGGGTTTTGTCACAATTATTGTCATAGAAGTGTCATAAGCATGACAGGAAAAAAATTCGTTCGGCCCGAAATGTCACGGATGTGTCTTTTTTTATAGTGTTGGGATTCTCAGGTGTGTTAACAACAGGTTCACTAGAAGCATGCAAAGTCCTATCATTTTTCTTTTTCTTCTTCTTAGAAGGACTAGGTGCATCAACATTAGTTCTCTCAGAATCTTGCTCAACTCTATTAGGGTGACCCTCAGGATACAGAGGTTCCTGAGTCATTTTACCCCCTCAAGTCACAACTCTAACAACATTGTCATTTTTCTTATTATTTAATTCATTGAGCAAATCATCTTGTGCTTTAAGCACTTTTTCTACTTGAGTGGTAACCATAGAAGCATGTTTACTAATAATTTTACCTTTAACTCTAGACATATAATCACTCAAGTGTTCAATCATATAAGCATTACGTTTCAATTGTCTACCAACATAAGCATTAAAGTTTTCTTGTTTAACAATAAAATTATCGAACTCATCCAAGCATTGGCTAGCAAACTTAGTAGATGGGATTTCACCCTTATCAAATCTATAGAGAGAATTTACCTTTACTACATGTGTCGGGTTATCAAGACCATGTATTTCTTCAATAGGTGGTAAATTCTTAACATCTTCAGCTTTAATACCTTTTTCTTTCATAGATTTCTTTGCCTCTTGCATATCTTCAGGACTGAGAAATAGAATACCCTTTTCTTCGGAGTTGGCTTAGGAGTTGGTTCAGGAAGTGTCCAATCATTTTCATTACCCAACATATTATTCAATAGCAATTCAGCTTGATCAACAGTCCTTTCCCTAAAAATACAACCATCCCAACTATCCAGGTGGTCTCTGGAAGCATCGGTTAGTCCATTATAAAAGATATCAAGTATTTCATTTTTCTTGAGAGGATGATCAGGCAAAGCATTAAGTAATCGGAGAAGCCTCCCCCAAGCTTGTGGGAGACTCTCTTCTTCAATTTGCACAAAATTATATATTTCCCTTAAGGCGGCTTGTTTCTTATGAGCGGGCAAATATTTAGCAGAGAAGTAACAAATCATATCCTGGGGACTACGCACACAACCAGGATCAAGAGAATTAAACCATGTTTTAGCATCACCCTTTAATGAGAATGGAAATAACTTAAGGATATAATAGTAACGAATTTTTTCCTCATGAGTGAATAGGGTGGCTATATCATTCAATTTAGTAAGATGTGCCACAACAGTTTTAGATTCATAGCCATAAAAAGGATCAGATTCAACCAAAGTAATTAACTCAGGATAGACAGAGAAATCATAATCCTTATCAGAAATACAGATAGGTGAAGTAGAAAAAGCAGGGTCATATTTCATTCTAGCATTCAAAGACTTTTCTTTCAGCTTAGCTAACAGTTTCTTAAGATCATATCTGTCTTTGCAAGCCAGGAGATCTCTAGCAGTTTCTTCATCCATAACATAACCCTCAGGCACATCAGGCAATTCATATCTAGGGGGAGAATCTTCATCACCACTTTCACCAATATTATCAGTTTCAATAATTTCATTCTCTCTAACCCTAGCATGTTGTTCATCAAGAAATTCACCTAATGGCACAGTGTTATCAAGCATAGAAGTAGTTTCATCATAAGCATAATCTATAGCAGAAGTGGTATCATTAATAAGATGCGACATATCAGAATCAATATAGAAGGAGAATCCCGGGAGTGGTGTCGCAAGTTTACTCAAAACAGAAGGAGAATCAAGTGCAGAGCTAGATGGTAGTTCCCTACCTCCCCTCGTAGTTGAGGGAAAAATCTTGGTTCTTTCATCTTTCAAGTTCCTCCTAGTGATCAACAGATATAAATCCCAAGTGAATCAAAGAATAGAGCTATGCTCCCCGGCAACGGCGCCAGAAAATAGTCTTGATAACCCACGAGTATAGGGGATCGCAATAGTTTTCGAGGGTAGAGTATTCAACCCAAATTTATTGATTCAACACAAGGGGAGCCAAAGAATATTCTCAAGTATTAACAGTTGAGTTGTCAATTCAACCGCACCTGAAAGACTTAATATCTGCAGCAAAGTATTTAGTAGCAAAGTAATATGGAAGTAGCGGTAATGGTGGCAAAAGTAACAGTGGTAGTTTTTGTAGTGATTGTAATAGTGGCAACGGAAAAGTAACTAAGCAAATATCAATATGTGAAAAGCTCGTAGGCAATGGATCAATGATGGATAATTATGTCGGATGCGATTCCTCATGCAATAGTTATAACATAGGGTGACACAGAACTAGCTCCAGTTCATCAATGTAATGTAGGCATGTACTCCGTATATAGTCATACGTGCTTATAGAAAAGAACTTGCATGACATCTTTTGTCCTACCCTCCCGTGGCAGCGGGGTCCTATTGGAAACTAAGGGATATTAAGGCATCATTTTAATAGAGTATCGGACCAAAGCATTAACACTTAGTGAATACATGAACTTCTCAAACTACGGTCATCACCGGGAGTGGTCCCGATTTTTGTCACTTCGGGGTTACTGGAACATAACACATAGTAGGTGACTATTGACTTGCAAAATAGGATCAAGAACTCACATATATTCCTGAAAACATAATAGGTTCAGATCTGAAATCATGGCACTCGGGCCCTAGTGACAAGCATTAAGCATAGCAAAGTCATCGCAACATCAATCTTAGAACAAATGGATACTAGGGATCAAATCCTAACAAAACTAACTCAATTACATGATAAATCTCATCCAACCCATCACCGTCCAGCAAGCCTACGATGGAATTACTCACGCACGGCGGTGAGCATCATGAAATTGGTGATGGAGGAAGGTTGATGATGACGATGACGACGGATTCCCCTGTCCGGAGCCCCCAACGGACTCCAGATCAGCCGTCCCGAGAGAGATTAGGACTTGGCGGCGGCTCCATATCGTAAAATGTGATGAATCCTTCTCTCTGATTTTTTTTCTCCCGAACATGAATATATAGAGTTGGAGTTGACGTCGGTGGAGCCTCAGGGGGCCCACGAGGCAGGGGGCCCGCCCGCACCCTCGTGGACAGGGTGTGGGCCCCCTGGTGCTGATTCTTTCGCCAGTATTTTTTATTATTTCCAAAACGTGTCTCCGTAAATTTTCAGGTCATTCCGAGAACTTTTATTTCTGCACAAAAATAACACCATGGCAATTCTGCTGAAAACAGCATCAGTCCGGGTTAGTTCCATTCAAATCATGCAACTTAGAGTCCAAAACAAGGTCAAAAGTGTTTGGAAAAGTAGATACAATGGAGACGTATCATGTTACTTGCCTTGCTGATGATCGAAAAACCCTAGATATTCGTAGTAGCAAACTCCGAAAACTCTATCGTGAACAAACAATAGCATACATAAGCACTCAAGCATAAGATGCAAAGGTAAAACCCAAAATAAAAGATTTAAACTGAAATTTCGAGTGAAGAGCTTCGATTTGCAATAAGAATCAATCAAATCGGAGATACGAAACTCAAACTACGATAAAAAGAAGTTCAAATTCAAATCTGCTTAAAACCAAAATTTTAAATTTTCAAAATCATGTTTAAGTTGATTATCTGGATAGAGGGAAACAAGATGAAGATTTTGGCATTGGTTTCACTGGATTTGGACAAACGAGCAAAAAGTAGCGAAGGTTTGAAGATCAGGGACTAATCTATGATAAAAGTAATTACGGATAGGTCCCTCGCGAAAAATAAAATTAAAAGAAAAACCTAACGAACGAACGTTCGTTAATAGAATCTAATGAACGAATACGTTTGGTAACAGGAGAGAATTAGGTGAACGTTCGCTAATTAGAAAACCTAAAAAATAAAACCGATCTAACAACAACAAAAATGAAAAGTAACCGGCAAACCAGAACGTTTTTACCGGTTAAACAGGATCCGGCCGGCGGCGGTCAACGGCGAGCGGGGCGACGGCTCCGACGAGCGAGGCAGCAGTGGCGTGGGCGGTAGGGATGGCAATGGGTCGGGTTTGGGGTGGGTGGAGCTGGTCCAAATCCAACCCATGACCCATCTTCCTACCCTCTACCCATCCATCAAATTATCCATGGGCACAACTTGTGCCCATGCCCAAACCCGCTGGATACCCACATACCCATGGAGCTACATGGGCATAGAAAAGTCAGCATGAAGCCTTCCCAAAGATCAAATTAACTCATCATCATTCACTCACAAATGAGAACATAAGCTACATGCATAAGTTGGTAACAAGTAATACGATGAGTCCTTAAGTGTGACATACCAGAGGTTGATTCTGCAGCATATAACTAATGACACAAGTTCCATATTTCCTATCATTTCCCATTGATTCGCTCTTTCTATTGTCACTGGCATATGGCCCCACATGTCATACGGGTATCCATTGGATATCCATGGAGCACAAACTATAACCATGCCCAACCCAGCTGTTCGTGGGTATCCATATCCACGGACCCATGGGCAAAAACGTGCTCCATACCCTTGCCCAACCGGGTCGGGTATCCATGGGTATCCAGATCCATGGATAAAATTGCCATCCCTAGTGGGCGGCGTCGGTGGGAGGTGGGGCAGCGACGTAGCGCGGCGGGAGCAGTGGCGGCTGGCGGCGTAGGTTGGGGAGGAGAGGGGCGGCGGGCCGGCTATTTAAGAGGGTCGGCGACTTGGGGAGGGGGTCAGGCGAGGCCGGGGCAGGCTCGGATTCCAGCGACCTGTGGGAGGTGGACACAGGGAGGCAGCGGCGCGAGCGGGTCGGCTGGGCCTCGGCCTAGTCGATCGAAGATATTTTTTTAAATAATTTCGCCGAATGGTAAAAAACCCAAAATAGAGTAAATAAAAATCCTAAAATTCCAAAAACAATTTTCACGGTCCTCTACTAATATTTAGGACAACATGAACATTTTTCTGGGCTAAAATGCAATTTTCCCTAATTTACTCGAGTAAAATCTCAAATAAAATCCAAATAAAACAAATATTTTTATTTAAAATTAAATTTCCATTATTTCCTCTGTTTTGAAGAAGTCATATTATCTTCTCTCATTATTTTATTTATTTTTGAAATAATCGGAAAAATAATTTCAAATAAAAATTACGTGAAATTCAAAAATGGAATTTTATGAAAACCTCCAACTCTCTCGTATGGTCCTTGAGTTGCTTAAGGCCTCTAGGATCAAAATGTCCAAAAAACCAAATAAAATATAAAAATGCAAAGAGCATGGATGCATATGATGACCTAATGATTAACATCCAAATTGAAAATTGGGATGTTACAAACCTACCCCGCTTAAGATGAATCTCGCCCTTGAGATTTGGGTTGGCTAGCAAATAGGTGTGGGTGGTCTTTCCGTAGGACTTCTTCTCACTCCCAGGTGGCTTCCTCCTCGGTATGGTGGCTCCACTAAACTTTGCAAAATTTGATGACCTTGCTGCGTGTAACTCGGCTGGCAAAATAGAGAATCTTGACGGGTTTCTCCTCGTAGGTTAGGTCACTCTCCAACTGAAATGCTTCCAGGGGCATTGTATCTCTCAGAGGAATATCGGCCATCTCTGCATGGCACTTCTTTAAATGGGAAACGTGAAACACATCATGAACTCCTGACAAACCTTCGGGTAATTCTAGCTTGTAGGCCACTTCTCCCATACGTTCCAAAACTCGGTATGGTCCTACAAATCTTGGGGCTAACTACCCCTTGACTCCAAATCGTTTAACTCCTCAAAGTGGTGATACACGGAGATATGCTCTGTCTCCGATTTCGTAGGATACCTCCTTGCGTTTAGTATCGGCATAACTCTTCTTCATGGACTGAGCTACCTTTAGTCTATCACGAATTAACTTAACCTTCTCTTCACACTCTTTAATTAAATCTGGTCTGAACAACTGACGGTCTCCCACTTCATCCCACATCAATGGTGTCCTGCACCTCCTTCCATACAAGGCTTCGAAAGGGGCCATCTTCAAACTAGCCTGGTAACTGTTGTTATGTGAGAACTCTGCATAAGGCAAATTATCATCCCAACTAGATCCATAATCTAGTGCACAAGCTCTCAACATGTCCTCCAGAATCTGATTTACTCTCTCGGTCTGTCCATCTGTCTGCGGATGAAAGGCTGTACTGAACTCTAGCCTGGTACCCAAAGTCTGGTGTAACTGATTCCAAAACTTTGAGGTAAACTAGGTTCCTCTATCTGATACGACGGTCCTCGGAACTCCATGCAGACATACGATCCTAGTCATATATATCTTGGCCAACTTCACGCATGTATAAGTGGTTTTCACGAGGATAAAGTGAGCCACTTTGGTTGAGCAATCAACTACTACCCAGATGGAGTCATAACCTAATCTTGTCCTGGGTAATCCGGTGGTAAAATTCATGCCAAGCTTATCCCGCTTCTATTCAGGTATCGGCATAGGCTGAAGTAATCCTGCTGGCTTCTGATGTTCTGCCTTAACTCTTTGACAAATGTCGCACACGGCTACATACTCGGCAATATCCTTCTTCATACTTGTCCACCAGAAACGTTCCTTCAAATCTAAGTACATCTTGGTGTTTCCAGAGTGAATCGAGTATGGTGAGTCATGAGCTTCCTGAAGTAGTAACTTCCTGATCTCTGGGTCATTAGGCACATAAATACGGTCCTCAAACCATAAAGTTTCGTGTTCGTCCACACGAAAACTCTTGTCTTTTCCTTTACTCATCTTCTCCCTTATCTCAGCAATATCCTCATCAGTCTTCTGGGCTTCTCGAATGTTTCCCAATAACATGGACTGTACTTCCAAAGCTGCAACAAAACGTCTCGGAACTATCTCCATCCGTAGTTCTCTGAGATTGTCTGTTAACTCCTGCGGTAAACCTTCGGTTACTAGAGTATTTACATAACTCTTGCGGCTTAAAGCGTCTGCTACAACATTGCCCTTTCCTGGATGATAGTGTAACTTCATATCATAATCCTTTATGAGCTCTAACCATCTCCTTTGCCTGAGATTCAACTCCTTCTGCGTGAAAATGTACTTCAAACTATTATGATCCGTGTATACATCACAATGGTTTCCAATAAGAAAATGTCTCCAGGTCTTGAGCGCATGCACTATGGCTGCTAACTCCAAATCATGCATGGCATAATTAAACTCATGCGGTCAAAGTTGTCGTGAGGCATATGAAGAAAATCTTCTGTCTTGCATAAGTACACCTCCAAGTCTGAGGCGAGAAGCGTCGCAATAAACTTGGAAATCCTTGTGTATATCCGGAAGAACTAGCATTGGGGCTGTAACTAAACGTTTCTTCAACTCCTGAAAACTGGCCTCACATTCCTCGGTCCATTTGCACTTTGTGTCCTTCTTCAATAAATCCATCATGGGTTTCGCAATCTTGGAAAAATTCTCAATGAATCTCCGGTAATATCCTGTGAGTCTAAGAAAACTGCGTATCTCTCCAACTGAGGTGGGTGCCAACCACTCAGTGACAGACTGAACCTTGGTAGGGTCTACTGCTATACCTTCTCCTGATATAACATGTCCAAGAAATCCAACTTCCTTCAACCAAACCTCACATTTGTTGAACTTGGCATATAGTTGATGTCCCCTGAGCTTCTCGAGAACTAAGCGCAAATGTTCCTTGTGTTCTTCATTCTTCGAGTACACCAATATGTCATTAATGAACACCACAACAAACTTATCCAATAACTCCATGAAAACCTTATTCATCATACTCATAAAATAGGCAGGGGCGTTAGTCAATCCAAAAGACATGACCGTGTACTCATATAGCCCATACCTTGTGGTAAAAGTTGTCTTAGGTATATCTTGTTCTCGGATCCTCAGCTGGTGATATCCCGATCAAAGATCGATCTTGGAGAATACCTTAGCTCCCTGAAGCTGGTCAAACAAATCATTGATCATTGACGGTGGGTACTTGTTCTTGATCGTCACTTCATTCAATGCACGATAATCAACAACCATTCTCAAAGATCCATCCTTCTTCTAAATTAAGAGCTTTGGGGCTCCCCACAGTGATGAACTTGGTCAAATGTAACCTTTCTCCAATAACGCCTTAATTTGCTTCTTAATTTCCTCCAGATCATTCGCGGCCATTCAGTACGGTCTCTTCGATATTGGTCCGGTGCCTGGTAACAGTTCTATCAAAAATTCTATATCTCCATCTAGTGGCATGCCTGGTAGTTCCTCTGGGAATACGTCGAGATAATACATCACAACTGGCACTTCCTCCTGAACAACTCCCGAAAGTGGATTCACTTGAGTCCTCCTTGGCGCATGCCTAGATACATACTTGATCCTCTTTCCCTCAGGGGTGGCGAGTAGTATCGATTTACTAGCACAGTCGATGTTTCCTCCATACTTCGATAACCAATCCATACCAAGTATTATACCCAATCCTTGTGACTCCAAAATTATTAGGTTTGAGGGAAAAACATGGCTACCAATGGTTAATGGTAACCGATCACACCATCGGCTGGCCATATACTCCGCTCCTGGCGAGCTTACTAACATGGGTGACCTAAGGGCTAAGGTTGGCAATTTAAAATTGTCCACAAATCCCCTTGATGTATGAATGCGATGCACTAGTGTCAAAAAGAATGAGAGCGGTAAATGACTTCATCAAAAACTTACCAATCACTGCGTCAGGCCGCTCTTCAACTTCCTCCATGTTGATGTGGTTCACCTGACCTATGGTGAAAGGATTGAGCCTCTTTCCAGAGCTTCCATTTCCATTGCCATTCTTTATCTCAGGGCATTCATTGGCGTAATGTCTAGTCTTCCCGCACTTGAAACAGGTAATATGACTCAGATCTTTCTTGGCGGGTGTTGCTGGGTTGGAATGGCTCTGACTGCTGCTTCCTCCATTCCCATTTCCATTCTTAGGACCACTGTGATTATGCAAACTCCCTCCATTGTGAGTGTGGCCTCCATGGTTATGATGGGTATGTCCTCCCGAGTTCGGGGTAAAACGGGGCTTCTACTAAGCTCTAGAGTTGTACTTCCCCTGTCCATACTTCCGTTTGCGGTTCTCAATCTGTTGATGCTTGCCTTCAATCATGTAAGCAAAGGCAAACGACAGGCTAGCAGCTAGGGAGCAGCGCGGAGGTGCCGGAGCATGGCGACGGCGTTCCTGGGCGCGGGCGATGTGGTGGCCGGGAACGGTGACCGCGGGGACAGAGGGGAATGGGGGGTGGGGTGCTCACGTGCGGTGCTGGGGTTTGGGGGCGGCGAGGCCCTGGTGTAGGCCGGTGAGGGAGAGTTAGGGACGGGCAGTCCGGCGGGGAGGTGGTCGAGGATGAGCGACGAAGACGGGGAGAGATTTGGCGACAGGGTGGCGGGGCGACAGGGATCGGCTCCGGTGCCGATCCAGATCGAGACGAGGGGGATCTGGTGGAGGAGTCCATGCAGCGACACTGGAGGAGCTGCAGGGCGGAGGCGGCGGTCCTTGGGCGCGGTGCGCGTCGAGAGGAGAGGGTCGAACAGGGGCGCTCCTCCTCTGCATGTCTGCGTGCATGTGTCGTTTGTGTGCGGGAGGCGGCACTGGGTGGGAGACGATGGAGCGAGGTGGGAATCGGGGGCGAGGGGTGGGGGGCTAGGGTTAGGTGGGTTGGGGAGGCCATATGGCCAGGGGAGTGGATGGGCTTGCCAGCTGGGCCTCACGGCCCAACAGGGAGGAGCGACACTTTTGTTCTCTTTTTTTGTTTGCTTGTTTTCTTTTCCATTTTATTTTCTTTTGCACCTTGATCAATAATTCACTTTAGTAAAAAAATGTGGTTGGTCTCAATATTTAGTATTCAACATACCTCATTGTAACAAAAAGTTTGGGAGTTATTTAGAAGTTGTTTGTATTTTTATTAAATAGAAATGACCAAAATGCGGCTGTTTTGGGTACTGTTTTCATATGCAGTGGTATTTTAAACTTTTAGAAAAATGTTGGTTAATGCATGACAATTATATAATGAATATTTGCAACCTAATGAACATTTCAATTTCACTGTTTTTTTTGAAACTATAATTTGACTTGTTATTTGAATTTGCATTAGACTAATTTTGAAATGAGTGAGGTTTAGCAAAATTTTAATTACGATGACCTGGCATCATTAACAGGGGTTCACTGTAGCTTAACTATTGGGGTGTCACAATACCAGACGGAACACCTTGTGTGCTATCAAACGTCACAACGTAACTTGGTGATTATAAAGATGCTCTACAGGTGTCTACGAAGGTGTTTCTTGAGTTGGCATAGATCAATATTATGATTTGTCACTCCATGTATCAGAGAGGTATCTCTGGGCCCTCTCGGTAATGCACATCACTATAAAGCCTTGGAGGCAAAGTGACTAATGAGTTAGTTGCGGGATGATGCATTACGGAACGAGTAAAGAGACTTGTCGGTAACGATATTGAACTAGGTATGAAGATACCGACGATCGAATCTCGGGCAAGTAACATCCGATGACAAAGGGAATAACGTATGTTGTTATGCAGTTTGACAGATAAAGATCATCGAAGAATATGTAGGAGCCAGTATAAGCATCCAGGTTCCGCTATTGGTTATTGACCGGAGATGTGTCTCGTTCATGTCTACATAGTTCTCGAACCCGTAGGGTCCGCACGCTTAACATTCAATGACGATTTGTATTATGAGTTATGTGTTTTGGTGACCAAAGTTTGTTCGGAGTCTCGGATGAGATCACGGACATGACGAGGAGTCTCGAAATGGCCGAGAGGTAAATATTGATATATTGGAAGGTTATATACGGACACCGGAATGGTTCTAAAGAAGATCGGGGATTTTTCAGAGTACCAAGAGGTTACCGGAACCCCGTGGGAAAGTTAATGGGCCGATTGGGCCATAGAGGAGAGAGGGAGGCTGCCACAGGAGGTGCCCCCCCCAAGCCCAATCTGAATTGGACATGGGGTGGGGGCACGGCCCCCCTTTCCTTCTCCCTCTCCCCCTTTCCGCTTTCCCCTCTCCGATGAAAGGAAGGAGGGGGGCCGAATCCTACTAGGAACGAAGTCCTAGTAGGACACCCCCCCTCTTGGCGCCCCCCCTTGGGATGGCCTCCTCCTCCCCCCTCCTTTATAGACGTGGGCAGGGGCACCCCAAAGGCACAACAGTTGTTTCTTAGCCGTGTGCGGTGCGCCCCTCCACAGTTTACTCCTCCGGTCACAGCGTCATAGTGCTTAGGCGAAGCCCTGCGCGGATCAAATCACCATCATCATCGCCACGCCATCATGCTGAAGAAACTCTCCCTCGATCCTCTACTGGATCAAGAGTTCGAGGGACATCATCGAGCTGAACCTGTGCTGAACACGAAGGTGCCATACGTTCGGTACATGGATCGGTTGGATTGTGAAGACGTTCGACTACATCAACCGCGTTAACCTAACGCTTCCGCTTTCGGTCTACGAGGGTACATGGACACACTCTCCCCGTCTTGTTGCTATGCATCTACTAGATAGATCTTGCGTGATCATAGGAATTTTTTTAAATTGCATGCTACATTCCCCAACTGTGGCATCCGAGCCAGGTCTATGCGTAGATGATATGCACGAGTAGAACACAAAGAGTTGTGGGCGATAATAGTCATACTGCTTACCACCATCGTCTTACTTTTGATTCGGTGGTATTATTGGATGAAGCGGCCCGGACCGACATTACATGACCGCATTCATGAGACTGATTCTACCGACGTGCTTCGCACCCAGGTGGCTAGAGGGTGTCTGTTTCTCCAACTTTAGTTGAATCGAGTTTGACTACGGCCAATCCTTGTTGAAGGTTAAAACAACACACTTGACGAAAAATCATTGTGGTTTTGATGCGTAGGTAAGAACGGTTCTTGCTAGAAGCCCGTAGCAGCCACATAAAACTTGCAACAACAAAGTAGAGGACGTCAAACTTGTTTCTGTAGGGCATGCTGTGATGTGATATGGTCAAGACGTGATGCGATATAAATTGTTGTATGAGATGATCATGTTTTGTAAAAGTTATCGGCAACTGGCTGGAGCCTTATGGTTGTCGCTTTATTGTATGAAATGCAATCGCCATGTAATTGCTTTACTCCATCACTAAGCGGTAGCTATAGTCATAGAAGCAATAGTTGGCGAGACGACAACGACACTATGATGGAGATCAAGGTGTCAAGCCGGTGATGATGGAGATCATGACGGTGCTTTGGAGATGAGATCAAAGGCACAACATAATGATGGCCATATCATGTCACATATTTTGATTGCATGTGATGTTTATCCTTTATGCATCTTATTTTGCTTAGTACGGCGGTAGCATTATAAGATGATCCCTCACTAAATTTCAAGGTACAAGTGTTCTCCCTGTGTATGCACTGTTGCAACAGTTCGTCGTGCCGAGACAACACGTGATGATCGGGTGTGATAAGCTCTACGTTCACATACAATGGGTGAAGCCAGTTTTAAACGTTCAGAATACTCGGGTTAAACTTGACGAGCCTACCATATGCAGATATGGCCTCGGAACACTGAGACCGAAAGGTCAAACGTGAATCATATAGTAGATATGATCAACACATATAGTGATGTACACCATTGAAAACTACTCCATCTCGCGTGATGATCGGACATGGTTTAGTTGATATGGATCACGTGATCATTTAGATGACTAGAGGGATGTATATCAAAGTGGGAGTTCTTTAGTAATATGATTAATTGAACTTCAATTTATCATGAACTTAGTACCTCATAGTTTTTGCATATCTATGTTGTTGTAGATCAATGGCCCGTGCTGAAGGAAATATGCCCTGGAGGCAATAATAAAGTTGTTATTTATATTTCCTTACATCATGATAAATGTTCATTATTCATGCTAGAATTGTATTAACCGGAAACTTAGTACATGTGTGGATACATAGACAAACAGAGTGTTCCTAGTATACCTCTACTTGACTAGCTCGTTAATCAAAGATGGTTAAGTTTCCTAGCCATAGACATGTGTTGTCATTTGATGAATGGGATCACATCATTAGAGAATGATGTGATGGACAAGACCCATCCGTTAGCTTAGCATAACGATCATTTAGTTTTTCTACTATTGCTTTCTTCATGACTTATAGATGTTCCTCAGACTATGAGATTATGCAACTCCCGAATACTGAAGGAACACCTTGTGTGCTATCAAACGTCACAACGTAACTGGGTGATTATAAACATGCTCTACAGGTGTCTCCGATGGTGTTTATTGAGTTGGAATAGATCGACATTAGGATTTGTCACTCCGTGTATTGGAGAGGTATCTCTGGGCCCTCTTGGTAATGCAAATCACTATGAGCCTTGCAAGTAATGTCACTAATGAGTTAGTCACGGGATGATGCATTATATAACGAGTAAAGAGACTTGCCGGTGACGAGATTGAACTAGGTATGATGATACCGACGATCGAATCTGTCACACCCTGATTTTCATGCCACAACACTTAAGCTAATAAATCATGATAAAGTGTGGTTTGACAAAAACTTTTGCATCAATTGGCTTTTATTTGGAGTTGGTTTTCTCTCTGTGTTTTTCAAGTGCTCTTTAAAGTCAACACAACTCCACCTTCTGTACTTCATCTCCTTGCCCCAAACATCTTCCCAATGATCATGCCATGTGTATAGTGCAATATAGTATTTTCTTACAAAAATAATTTGGCCAAATAGTATTTTCAAAAATTAGTTTTCCAAAAACCCCTGAATTGAGGTTTGCACTACAAGTACTTGATTTGGGGTATGAAAAATATTTCAAAGAGAATATTTGAAACCTATTAGATATAGGATTCCCATAAACCACAAAAATATAATTTTAAAAGTTATTTTCCTATTTTATTTAAAAGCTTTTTCTTAAGGCCAAAAATGGTCTTTAATACGGAAAAATATTTTATTGTTTCAAAAATATTTGAGAAAAATCAGGGAAACTCAGTGGACATATATTTTCCATATATATAAGTTTCAACACATGGTCATGATAAAATATTGGACAAAACCTCCCAAAACCATTTTTTCCCATTTCAAGGATTTGAAATATTTCTACAAGAAATATTTTCCAATAAATCCAGGAAAATTCTAGCAAGTCACATATGCATAATGTGATGATATTGCACAGTTTCAGCCCAAACCAAACTATTTTAGTTCACCAAAATGCCCCAAAACCCTATCTGACCAGAATCTAATTTGAAAAAGTTTGTACTACCAACTTTCTCTCCTTGACCCCAACTTTTGTGAGCATGTTCACATGACCAAATGAGGCCACTACACCAAGTGGTTCATCAAGGGGAAGTGATTCGCTCAACTAGATCTACACAAGTTCATTTCTGCTAATTTCTAGGGTTTACAAAAGTTGCATTGGCAACTTTGCCCAAATAAGCTCCGAATTGGTGGAAGGCCCTAATTATATGTGTCATTTCACCCTGTGGAGTCTCATGGCATTTGAAAATCATCTACTTGCCCAAACCATTATCAAACACCTTCTGCCAATTGTCAAAAATCACCATTTTCACCACTGACACTATTTTCCTTGAGCTCAACTTTTTACCACAGCTCCTCCTAGTCCTCTACTACCTCTAGTAACTCTTCCCGGGCCTCAGCTCAATGATTGAAGAGTGAAATAGCCCCATTTACCCTTCTGGACAGCAGCATTCTTCTCCTTTCTCACCTCCCTCCTCACCCCAGTGGCCACCCAGGGCATCCAATGCCCCTCCCCCATTCTTTACTCCCCCCTAGAGCCACCAGACACCTTTGGCCGTGCCCACATTGCATAGAAAATGGCCATGCCGGCCATTTGGGCGCTCTGGAGCGTGCTAAAGTGCACTCCCGCACTGTAGCCGCCCTCTGCCAAGCACCTCGGGCCTTCCTAGCGCGCCTGACGAGACGCCTCGACGTCCGCAACACGGCAGCTAGTCGGCCCCCTCATCCTTCTCCCTCCTCTCGCCCTAGCTCGCACGTGCGACGACCGCCCGAGCGCACCAGTGAGCGTGCTCACATGCGCGGCGCCTCTGGCCTCCTGCTCCCTCTATCTTCTTAGCACCCCAGACACGCCCAAACGCGCCCCCGAGACCCACAGCAACGGCAACAACCTCTCCGGCGCACGGGTCTACGGTGAGCCGTGCCTCGCCTACTTAAAGGCCTCCCCGAGCCTCTCCCTCACCACCACTCGCTCCTACCTACTCCAAATCGGCCCCCTGTGCCCTCCACTCTCCTCCAGGAGCACTCGAGCTCGAGATCGAGCTCCGCCGCCTCGGGTCGCCGTCGATCTCGGGGTACAGGCTCTCTCCGCCTCTTCTACCTCTTGATCTGGAACCTCCACACCTCCCTAACCATTTCCCCTATGTTCCCCCTCTCTATTATAGACGGAATCGACCGGGGAAAGCACCTCCCGAAGCTCTACCGCCGGCTTCCTCGTCGCCGGCTAACCCCTGCAGCCTGACGACCAACTCCACCTCCACCCGAACGGCGACTCCGTCCTGAGCACGTCGGTGCCCTCAGATCGCCTCGCTGTCGACCACAGCGATGCCGGTGAGCTTGCCGCCCTCTCTGACCCGAGGTTGACGACAACGGCCGTGGGGCCCGTCCGTCAGCCTCACGTCCTAACGTGTGGGTCCCACATGTTAGGTTTAAAACACATGCGCGCGCACCGGTTCGCTGCGTCGGCTGGAGGCGTATTTCCCAAATACGCCTTCGATGCGGCAGCCTTGCGCGGGATGGATTCCCCCTGGGCCTACTGCACTGTGGCCGAATAGGCCCAGTTGCACAGTGTCCTTTTTCCTTTTCTTTTTCTTCAACTTTTCCAAAAATCCTACATGATTAAATAATAATCCAAATGCAATAATTCCAACTCCTAAATTCTTGTAATAATCCCACCTATTTATTGGTGTAGTTTTCACTCTTATCAAACCAACTTTTCTTCACTGTTCAAATTTAAATCTGAATTTCAGCATTTATGCCTGTCATTTAAAATTCCTAGCACTGTTTCCATGACTCCAAATCCAAAACTAGGAATTTTCCCCTTCTTAGTTTTCACCGTAGTATTTAACAAAAATGAGTTGAGATTTTTCTGAGCACTTTGGTTTTTCTGTTTTTGCCTTATTTTTTTCTCGCTATTATTTTGCGACGATAGATTGCGTTGCCGACGAACGAGTTGGACCAGAAAACCTTGAAGACCCAAGAAGACTTTGCTAACCAGGCAAGCAGCCCTTTGACCATGTCTATGAAACCCTTTTTATGCATGTCATATAGCACTTTTATTGCTTGCATCAGAGACATGATACTTTGGTAACCACATGGGGTGGTTTGCCACCGTTACTTCCTCGTTGATACTTGCATTGTGCATGACCCTACCTTATTATGAGGGTTATGCCGGTGGGAGTAGATAGGATGCTAAAGTAGTTGCTACGCAAAAAGGGACGGGAATATGCATGGTGGAGGAGACAAAGGATTTTTCAAAAGACCTTTCGAAAACCCCGTCGGGTGCCACTTATGCCCGAGGGAGATAATGAGTTGGGTAACCACTTGATGATGAAGTGGTGTACCGAGGAAAGTGTGTGTGTTGCTTTCGAAAACGGATTAGATTTAAGATTTGTCGACTGTCCCAACCTTACATGTGCAACCACTCTACCCTTATATGGGAAAGGGCATTATTGATTACCTAGGCCGATACTAGCTTGGAGCCCGCATTACTAGTGACGGGGGAGAGTTGGTGCTCTCTCTCGGGACGGGGTCATGCCAGGTAGGGTGGCCATGACTGTTTTCACAGGGCACCGGGTACACCGTTGTCTCCCCTCTCAGATGTTACGATCTTGAGTGAGTCTCGTATGATGTACATCGTGAGGATATGGAACAACGAGTGGACTCCTTGTTAGTGTCGTCTAGGGAAAGATCGTGATCAGGTGCTTACCCCGGTTACTTGAGGTACCGCGGGTCGTGGATGACACGGAAGTTCCCCGGATCTTGTGGGTAAAGTGTGCAACCTCTGCAGAGTGTAAAATTATTCGAATAGTCGTGTCCACGGTCAAGGACAGTTGGGCGGTGCTGCTTAAACTACGTCCAGAATTTTACAAACCACTTGTGTGTGTGTGTTGATGGATCTAAATGGGTCAAGTCAGATGACTTGACATGATGATCAAGTTGGATTGGTGTCCAACTCTGTTTATGATTATATCTCTAACTTGTTCATATGGATGTCTATACTCTCATGATGCATACTTTACATGTTGATAGATCATGTCATTGCACTCAAAACTAGTTTTGTGCAAAATACCTACTTGTGCATTATCATTGCATCATTGTGCCCTGTTCCAATCATGGGTTGCTTGCAAGAACATTCAAAGTACTCATTGGCTTGCCACTGGTTATTTAATTGGCCAGGCATGGAAGAACAGGAGTTCGAAGAAGAGTTCTTTGGAGACGAACATGCGAACTAGGACGTTTCCCACTCAGAATGCCTATAGGGTTAAGGCAGATGGCATGGGTTCTACTTATCGACGAAGAATTTCCGCTGCTTAAGTTTATTCGATATTCAGCCCTTGTGGCTTTATCTATGTAAGACTTGACCATAATGGTCATAATTTGTGTAAGACGATATGTATGGATGTAAGACTCTTGTTATTCAGCTTCTGTGTGTTCAGTGAGCATTGATCTCTGGGATCACTGTACACGTGCATTCGGTGATCACGACTTATGAGTCGGGGTCCCCACAGAGCTGGTATGAGAGCCATCCTGACTGTAGGAAGCCTTAGTTAGCATGGGCGTTAGATAAGACAAAACCCGTTTTGCAAAACCCTCTATACTCCTCTTATTTTCTGAGATTTCCCAAACCTAAGGGATATTTTTCCTTAATGACCTCTCCTATTCAACTTTTGTAGATGGCCGTCGCCCCCTTGAGACTCCTTATGACAGGGTTCCCATCACTCCTAAAAGACTGCCTCCAACAATGGCACTATCCTTGCTGCCCATATACACCCTGCATGAACTGGAAAATGATGTGCTCGAAAAGGAGTTCTACGCCAAGGTTTTTGTGCCTGCCAAGACCTCACCCCAGGGGTGGTTCTTCATTGGACCACCCATGCCAACAAGAGACCTGGCCATTCAGCAGGTGGCATATGAAGCGCTCCTGCGTCTTCGAGACCTCCTTCCAGAAATGAAAGAAGAAAATGCCACCCGCTACCTACCTGGCAAGAGTGGCTTTGGGGCTCTGACACAAGTAAGGATTTCCCCAGAAGATGAGGGTCCAACCCTCAAGTACCAGATCCGCTTCATCAACGCAGGAGACTACCTTCTATGTCACCTTACCGGAGCATTCCTTAAGGCTCACCAAGACCTCCCTGCACTTCTGCACCTCCACTGCCTCGAGAAGAAGAAGGTGGCCGAGCGAGGACAGCAAATCACTACCTTACAAGCCCACCTTGCCAATCGGGAGCAACAAATCGAGGAACTTCGGAAAACCCACAACCAAACCCCACGCAGGAGGCATAGGAATGAATTTCCATATCCACCTCGTAGAAGATCGTCATCAGGCCATCAACGACATAACCCAAGACTGGATAACAACCTTTTTGCTTCCGTCACTTGTCACGGGTGTGGTGAACTTGGGAACATTAAAAGGATGTGTCCCAACAGGTGGCCGACTGTCGCATACCCATTGGCACCACAAGGGGAACCTAGAAACTGAAGATTGAACGCCCTTCTCTCCGAGCAAGCACGATTACCAAGTCCGAGAACCCCTAGGGTAGGATGAGTTGTGTACCCCCATATGCGTAGTCGAGTCCGTGTGATGGTTCGAATGGAACCACGTTGTGTGTTGCTTGTTTTTATTTGTTTGTGTTTTGATATAAGTCACACATTTGCCCTAGGCATCTTGTACGCGACTGTATCACCTATCATGTCTTAATGGAATTGTGTGTGGCCTTTACGGCACTTGTTTGTTTACACTTGCACCTTAAAACCCTCTTTTGGCATTCCCCTCCTCTATGCTATTTTCCCTCTCATCGCTCTCATCTCTGAAGACCAACAAGACAAAATGCACTAAGGATTCCACCTCGGCAAGCAACTGACACTGAAGACTTTTGCTACAGCCTCCTCGACCAAGTGCAATCCCGTAGTATTAACCCTCATGACTGGAACCCCATCCCTATACCCTTCGAGACTTCATGAGACAACCCATCTCAAACCCTTAACCATGTGCTTAACCCACAGAATTGCAAGAGAACCATTTAAGCCTCCGTAACCTCGCTCAACATTGGGTTCATTATGGAACTAGTGGGGGGAATGAGCACATTATCATCCTAATATAGCACCAGAACTGACGATGCCATACGGAAGACCAGTTTGAGGATATAGGAATAGAGGAAAAATGACTTTATGAGTTATATCAATGACTTTGAGGAATTATATGAGACTATTTGGTGGATTATGAGGCTTTCATGTTGGTAGATGAACCTCGTGGGATCATCTTCATGGAGTAGCATAACTTTCCTTACCCTTGAGTAAACTGGATTTAGTAGGACAATTATGATCGCAAGCTGGAATTCTTGGAAGTATATGGATTTAACTTAGCCATGCGATATTGATAGGAGACAGTTAATATCACGTAAATGACTTGGGGGAAACATGTAGGAATTCTCGTTGGACATGAGATTTGGATTTAAATAGGTGATCCTAGTTGAGTATAGATGCTGAGTAAGTCTACATGGTTCGGAGTAAATTGGATTTAGAATGATGATCTCGATCATGATACCATGTTTCTTGGAGGACAATAAACTAGGAGATTGGATTAATTGTCGGAGATGATATAAGCTTGACCTTGGAGTTTACTTGACCATGATAATGGAAATTGGTGGACTGACTATAGCAGAGATAGCCTTTTCAAGTATTTGGGGATTATAGGACTTTAGGAGATCATGTGGAACACCATAGACACTGGATTTGTAGAATTAAAGGATTATGTAGTGATTAATGTAAGTTAACGGGTTGTTGGAGTTGATTCATAGGAAGGAAACAAGATTTTGGAGTGGCATATGACGTGTTTCCTTAAGATAGAGATACACTAACATGGACCTTGGAAGAATAGGATGGGCACTTGGATTGTCATGATTTATTCCCTCGTGGAAGCTTGTATGCTCTACCCATGGATTTTTAGGGGTAGCCATACATATAAGTTTGGGGGTTGTAGACATATATGATTTTGTTAGACCTCCTCTCGGGAGTCACGAGTATATAGATCACATGAGTGATGATTGGATTCGGCCTATACGAGATGATGCTTTCGGTGGTATAAGGTTATTTGTTTGAAGGACTAGATAGACTATTGGCATCTCAGAAACCGTGCTTAAGGATAAGATAATAAAATGTTCACTCGCACACTAGAATCCTTGAAACGCTTAAGCCCTACCAAGCTACAACATGGTCGGATCAGGACCTTAGGGCCTTGACACTAGATCTAGAACACCTTGGCCCACACTCAACAAAGACCACCACTAATTCCCCAGCCAACTTTATGTACCCCGTGAACAAAGTCTTCATGGAGTGCTTAGACAAGATAGTTGTCATCATCATTTGGTGACCTACTTGTCCACCCGAAGACGGAAGAAGAGTCGTTCAGCTAGTCAAGGAACATTTGAAGACTGCCATGCCAAGGAGGAAGAACTACACCCACCACCATCGTCCAGAAGTGAACTTTCTCGTCGAAGACCAGGTGTATCTGCGAGCCACTTCTCTCAAAGAGAACCAAGAATTTTCATGTCAAGAGAAACTCACACCAAGATTTATCGACCTTCTCCAAGATCACTGCAAGACGAAGAAAAAACGACTACCAGCTAGAATTACCACCTGAGCCACCCACTGTGCACAACATTTTCCATGAGTCATAGCTTCGGAAGTGCTTCCAACATCCTAACCAACCCGATCCCTACAAGGACATCGATCACCGAGCCATCGACCTCCAGCCCAATATGACTTACGCGAAAGACCCAAATGGCAATATGGATCAAGTAGGATGTCATACACGAAGCCACGCCATCGAGTACTTCAAGGTTCAATGGAGCACCACTCGGAAGCACAAGCGGTATGAGGACAAGAAGACTACCCCGGATCCAGTTTTCGTACTCCTTTCCACACCTAGTTTGGGAATCTTGGGGACGAGATTCTTGTACGGGGATAGGTCTGTCACACCCTGATTTTCATGCCACAACACTTAAGCTAATAAATCATGATAAAGTGTGGTTTGACAAAAACTTTTGCATCAATTGGCTTTTATTTGGAGTTGGTTTTCTCTCTGTGTTTTTCAAGTGCTCTTTAAAGTCAACACAACTCCACCTTCTGTACTTCATCTCCTTGCCCCAAACTTCTTCCCAATGATCATGCCATGTGTATAGTGCAATATAGTATTTTCTTACAAAAATAATTTGGCCAAATAGTATTTTCAAAAATTAGTTTTCCAAAAACCCCTGAATTGAGGTTTGCACTACAAGTACTTGATTTGGGGTATGAAAAATATTTCAAAGAGAATATTTGAAACCTATTAGATATAGGATTCCCATAAACCACAAAAATATAATTTTAAAAGTTATTTTCCTATTTTATTTAAAAGCTTTTTCTTAAGGCCAAAAATGGTCTTTAATACGGAAAAATATTTTATTGTTTCAAAAATATTTGAGAAAAATCAGGGAAACTCAGTGGACATATATTTTCCATATATATAAGTTTCAACACATGGTCATGATAAAATATTGGACAAAACCTCCCAAAACCATTTTTGCCCATTTCAAGGATTTGAAATATTTCTACAAGAAATATTTTCCAATAAATCCAGGAAAATTCTAGCAAGTCACATATGCATAATGTGATGATATTGCACAGTTTCAGCCCAAACCAAACTATTTTAGTTCACCAAAATGCCCCAAAACCCTATCTGACCAGAATCTAATTTGAACAAGTTTGTACTACCAACTTTCTCTCCTTGACCCCAACTTTTGTGAGCATGTTCACATGACCAAATGAGGCCACTACACCAAGTGGTTCATCAAGGGGAAGTGATTCGCTCAACTAGATCTACACAAGTTCATTTCTGCTAATTTCTAGGGTTTAAAAAAGTTGCATTGGCAACTTTACCCAAATAAGCTCCAAATTGGTGGAAGGCCCTAATTATATGTGTCATTTCACCCTGTGGAGTCTCATGGAATTTGGAAATCATCCACTTGCCCAAACCATTATCAAACACCTTCTGCCACTTTTCAAAAATCACCATTTTGACCACTAACACTATTCTCCTTGAGCTCAACTTTTTACCATAGCTCCTCCTAGTCCTCTACTACCTCCAGTAACTCTTCCCTTGCCTCAGCTCAATGATTGAAGAGTGAAACATCCCCATTTACCCTTCTGGACAGCAGCATTCTTCTCCTTTCTCACCTCCCTCCTCACCCCAGTGGCCACCCAGGGCATCCAATGCCTCTCCCCCATTCTTTATTCCCCCCTAGAGCCACCAGACACCTTTTGCCGTGCCCACATTGCATAGAAAATGGCCATGCCAGCCATTTGGGCGCTCTGGAGCGCGCTACAGTGCACTCCCGCACTGTAGCCGCCCCTTGCCAAGCACCTCCGGCCACCTCGGGCCTCCCTAGCGCGCCCGATGAGACGCCACGACATCCGCAAGATGGCAGCTAGTCGGCCCCCTCCTCCTTCTCCCTCCTCTCGCCCCAGCTCGCACGTGCGATGACCGCCCGAGCACACCAGTGAGCATGCTCACACGTGCGGCACCTCTGGCCTCCTGCTCCCTCTATCTTCTTTCCCTCGATCTGGACCAAACCCACGAGCACCCCAGACATGCCCACACGCGCCCCCGTGACCCACAGTAACGGTAACAACCTCGCCGGCGCACGGGTCTACGGTGAGCCGTGACTCACCTACTTAAAGGCCTCCCCGAGCCTCTCCCTCACCACCACTCGCTCCTACCTACTCCAAATCGGCCCCCTGTGCCCTCCACTCTCCTCCAGGAGCACCCGAGCTCGAGATCGAGCTCGAGCTCCGCCGCCTCGGGTCGCCGTCCATCTCGGGGTACAGGCTCTCTCCGCCTCTTCTACCTCTTGATCTGGAACCTCCACACCTCCCTGACCATTTCCCCTCTGTTCCCCCTCTCTATTACAGCCAGAATCGACTGGGGCAAGCACCTCCCAAACCTCTGTCGCCGGCTTCCTCGTCCCCGGCGAACCCCTGCACCCCGACGACCAACTCCACCTCCACCCGAACGGCGACTCCGTCCTGAGCATGTCGGTGCCCTCAGATCGCCTCGCCGTCGACCACAGCGGCGCCAGTGAGCTCGCCGCCCTCTCTGACCCGAGGTTGACGACGACGGTCATGGGGCCCGTCCGTCAGCCTCATGTCCTGATGTGTGGGTCCCACATGTCAGGTTTAAAACACACGCGCGCGCACCGGTTCGCTGCGTCGGCTGGACACGTATTTCCCAAATATGCCTTTGACGTGGCAGCCTTGCGCGGGCTGGATTCCCCTTGGGCCTGCTGCACTGTGGCCGAATAGGCCCAGTTGCACAGTGTCCTTTTTCCTTTTCTTTTTTGGTAACTTTTCCAAAAAATCTACATGATTAAATTACAATCCAAATGCAATAATTCCAACTCCTAAATTCTTGTAATAATCCCACCTATTTATTGGTGCAGTTTTCACTCTTATCAAACCAACTTTTCTTCACTGTTCTAATTTAAATTTGAATTTGAGCATTTATGCCTGTCATTCAAAATTCCTAGCACTGTTTCCATGACTCCAAATCCAAAACTAGGACTTTTCCCCTTCTTAGTTTTCACCCTAGTATTTAACAAAAATGAATTGACATTTTTCTGAGCACTTTGTTTTTTCTGTTTTTGCCTTATTTTTTTCTCGCTATTATTTTGCAACGATAGATTGCGTTGTCGACGAAGGAGTTGGACCAGAAAACCTTGAAGACCCAAGATTACTTTGCTAAGCCAGGCAAGCATCCCTTTTACCATGTCTATGAAACCGTTTTTATGCATGTCATATAACACTTTTCTTGCTTGCATCGGAGACATGATACTGTGGTAACCACATGGGGTGGTTTTCCACCGTTGTTTCCTCGTTGATACTTGCATTGTGCATGACCCTACCTTCTTATGAGGGTTATGCCGGTGGTAGTAGATAGGATGCTAAAGTAGTTGCTACGCAAAAAGGGACGGGAATATGCATGGTGGAGGAGACAAAGTATTTTTCAAAAGACCTTTCGAAAACCCCGTTGGGTTCCACTTATGCCCGAGGGAGATAATGAGTTGGGTAACCACTTGATGATGAAGTGGTGTACCGAGGCAAGTGTGTGTGTTGCTTTAGAAAACAGATTTGATTTAAGATTTGTCGACTGTCCCAACCTTACATGCGCAACCACTCTACCCTTGTATGGGAAAGGGCATTATTGATTACCTAGGTCGATACTAGCTTGGAGCCCGCATTACTAGTGACAGGGGAGAGTTGGTGCTCTCTCTCGGGACGGGATCGTGCCAGGTAGGGCGGCCATGATTGTTTTCGCAGGGCACCGGATACACCATTGTCTCCCCTCTCGGATGTTACGATCTCGAGTGAGTCTCGTATGATGTACATCATGAGGATATGGAACAGCGAGTGGACTCCTTATTAGTGTCGTCTAGGGAAAGATAGTGATCGGGTGCTTACCCCGTACTTGAGGTACCGCGGGTCGTGGATGACATGGAAGTTCCCCGGATCTTGTGGGTAAAGTGTGCAACCTCTACAGAGTGTAAAACTATTTGAATAGCTGTGTCCACAGTCAAGAACAGTTGGGCGGTGCTGCTTAAACTACGTCCAGAATTTTACAAACCACGTGTGTGCGTGTGTGTGTGTGTGTTGATGGAGCTAAATGGGTCAAGTCAGATGAGACATGATGATGAAGTTGGATTGGTGTCCAACTCTGTTTATGATGATATCTGTAACTTGTTCATACGAATGTCTATACTCTCATGATGCATACTTTACATGTTGATAGATCATGTCATTGCACTCAAAACTAGCTTTCTGCAAAATACCTACTTGTGCATTATCATTGCATCATTGTGCCCTGTTCCAATCATGGGTTGCTTGCGAGTACATTCAAAGTACTCATTGGCTTGCCACTGGTTATTTAATTGGCCAGGCATGGAAGAACAGGAGTTCGAAGAAGAGTTCTTTGGAGACGAACATGCGAACTAGGACGTTTCCCAGTCAGAATGCATGTAGGGTTAAGGCAGATGGCATGGGTTCTACTTATCGACGAAGAATTTCCGCTGCTTAAGTTTATTCGATATTCAGCCCTTGTGGCTTTATCTATGTAAGACTTGACCATAATGGTCATAATTTGTGTAAGACGATATGTATGGATGTAAGACTCTTGTTATTCAGCTTCTGTGTGTTTAGTGAGCATTGATCTCTGGGATCACTGTACACGTGCATTCGGTGATCACGTCTTATGAGTCGGGGTCCCCACAGAATCTCGGGCAAGTAACATACCGATGACAAAGGGAACAACGTATGTTGTTATGGGTTGACCGATAATGATCTTTGTAGAATATGTAGGAGTCAATATGAGCATCCAGGTTCCGCTATTGGTTAATGACCGAAGATATGTCTCAGTCATGTCTACATAGTTCTCGAACCCGTAGGGTCCGCACACTTAACGTTCGATGACGATTTGTATTATGAGTTTCATGTTTTGATGAACCAAAGTTTGTTTAGAGTCCTGGATGTGATCACAGACATGACGAGGTGTCTCGAAATGGTCAAGACATAAAGATTCATATATTGGAAGGCTACATTCAGACACCAGAATGGTTCGGGTCGTTTCGGATAAGTTTCAGAGTACCGGGGGTTACCTTACCCCCCCCCCCCCCGAGAAGTTAATGGGCCACCATGGGTCTTAGTGGAGAAGAGAGAGGGTCGTCCAGAGGTGGCGCGCGCTCCCCTTGCCCAATCCGAATTGGACAAGGGGAGGGGGCGATGCCCCCCTCCTTCCTTCTCTTCTTTTCCTCCTTCCCTTCTTCTTCTACTTGGACTAGGAAAGGGGGGGGCGTATCCTACTTGGACCGGGAGTCCAAGTAGCAAGTAGGACTCCCTGTCGGTGTCAAAACCGGTGGATCTCGGGTAGGGGGTCCTGAACTATGCGTCTAAGGTTGATGGTAACAGGAGACAGGGGACACGATGTTTACCCAGGTTCGGGCCCTCTCTATGGGGGTAATACCCTACTTCCTGCTTGATTGAACTTGATGAATATGAGTGTTACAAGAGATGATCTACCATGAGATCGTAATGGCTAAACCCTAGAAATCTAGCATGTATGACTACGGTATTGAGTATCCCCTATTCGGACTACACCCTCCGGTTTATATAGACACCGGGGGGATCTAGGGTTATATAGAGTCGGTTACATAAGATGGAATCATCATAGTTGTTTGCCAAGCTTGCCTTCCATGCCAAGGAGAGTCCTATCCGGACACGAGTGTAGTCTTCGGTCTTCGTATCTTCACAGCCCATCAGTCCGGCCCATAGATAACAGGCCGGACGCCCGAGGACCCCTTAGTCCAGGACTCCCTCAGTAGCCCCTGAACCTAGCTTCAATGACAAGGTATCCGGCGCGTAGTGCTGTCTTCGGCATTGCAAGGCGGGTTCCTCCTTCCGAACTTCAAAAAATAGTCTTCGGACGAAACGAACGTGTCCGGATCTACAATGCACATCTGTAGAGGGTATAGCACTTTCATGAATCCGATCTGCTGACAACTTTAATAATGTGATGGCACGCCTTCCTGGCCTTTATTTCGAACCGTTTCCTGTCCCACCGTTCCACATTTTGGGGGCATGGTTTTTACTGTCATGTCTTGTCGAGGCAGGGATCATGTCCCCTCATTGCGGGATTTTCATCAATACGGGCGTGGGTAACCCAACCGTCCTGCGAGAAAGATTCCGTAGGAATAGGCTGGTTCTTAGGCTTTAGGAGGAGGCGTTCAATACCGGAGGCCTTTATAAAGGAACCAAGGGCCATCTTTTATACGCCAAACTTCTCCTCGGCCTTCCCAACCCCGAGTTCCAACACCCAGGGTTCGACTCCATTGCTTTCAGCTTTCCCATCATGTCCAGATCCAGCTCCCAAGGCCGATGGGTGGCTTCCTCCGTTACAGAGGAGGATATTGCAAAGCTTCGGGCAGCCAGATATCTGACTGCATAGATCCACCACCGGCTTCCTGCTCAAGCACAAGGTATTCCGACCCCCAGATCCGGCGAGAGGGTTGTGTTCATCCCCCACTTCCTCCGGGGGCTAGGGTTTGTGCTTCACCCCTTTGTCCGGGGGCTAATGTTTTATTACGGACTGGATTTTCATAACCTTGCCCCAGACTCGATTCTCCATGTCTCGGTGTTTATCATTACATGTGAGGCCTTCCTTCGAATCCCCCCACACTTCGGCTTATGGCTCAAGACCTTTAGTGTGAAACCGAAGATAGCCGATGGGGAACAGGTGGAGTGCGGTGGTGCTACAATCATCCAACTCGCCAACACTCCCTAGCCAAAAGGTTCCTTTACCGAGACTTCCAATTACTGGCAGCGGGAGTGGTTTTACATTACATAGCCCCGCAGCACTAAGTGGGTTGCTGCACCCACTTTCTGTCCTGGCCCACCGTCACAGCTTGCATCATGGATCAACAAGGGGCTGGACTGGGGATCGGTTGATGAAGTTTGGACCTTACAAAGCCGCATCCAAACCCTCCTCGAGAGAGATATCGATCTTGTTAGTGTGATTCAAGTGATGTTAGTCCGCGAACCCTGCCCTACCAGCGCAGGCCTCACTGCATGTTGGAGTTTGATCCAGAAGGACCACAGACCCTCCAACACTTCTTCGGCGCCACACATGAAGGGATGTGGAAGTTATTTTTCAGGAAGCGGAAACATTGGCCGGATACCGCTGAGGACGCAGGCCACAACTGTAATCGTTCGGATACCCCGGTAAGCACTTGGCTCTCGAATACTTTGCGGTCATGCATACAATAATATGATACTGAGCAGGCTATCTTTTTCCAGGGCTTGATAAAGAAGCCGGAACTGATTATGTGTTCGGCCCCTCTGCCCGAGGGTCCAGTGAATCCTGTCCTAACAAGGATGTTGGCCCCAGCACCATACCAAATGCTGGAGAAGGAGGACAAGGCAGAGGACAAGAGGACCAAGGACGGCCTCTATTCCCAAGGGACCTCGGACTTTATGTCCGGAGGAATAAAAATCCCCTCGTCTGAAGACAAAAGTAAAGGGGGGCCACTATCTCTTTCCCTCCCAAGAAGAAGAGGGCCGCCTCTGAAGACTGGGAGAAGCAGGCTCCTAAGCGAGGCAAGATGCCTCTGGGAGGTGGCCCAGGCCTGGAGGACGTCTAAGCGCAGTCTCATGACGATGAGGAGCCTCCAGCCCAATCGTAACTGAACAAGGTTGTTCTAAACATATCCCGTTCTTTTCATATGATGCATGAAATATACATTTTTTGCAGCCTAGTGCGCGGTCCCCTTCAACGATCCTCTTCCTCGGGGGACCTTCTCCTGAAGATGATGGAAAGAGAGACGCCCCCACCGGACTCTCCGTCCAATAGGGCAGACGATCTTGAGGTGTCGTCGCAGAGGGTCTCCCCCGGCCAACAAGTGGTGCAAGGGATGACAAAGATGTTATACGAAGGTTATACTTCGGCGGCCCAGGGTCCGAGGAACAACAATGAAGACCCCGAACAGTCCGAAATGCAGCCGGATACAAATAAACAGGTCCCTTCAAAGGGTGACCATACTTCTGCGGCTGCCTTCAGAGATCCAGAGGCGCCGGATATCTTGACGAACATGCTGCAGCAGGCGTCCATTTCAGAGGAACATTGTACCTTGATGGGTACGGTGGTTGAAAAGGTCCTATCCGTGAAGAGCGGATTGGGTGAGGCCTTTGCGAGCCTGCTGAGAGGCTTTGAGGTTTGTAATGTAACATGTGCAATTGTGTTTTATTCAGAAAATACACCTGTGTATAGACGGTAGCCCCTGAGACTCCGGTTGGCTTCCCATGGGAGGCGAACGGAGGATCAAGAAGAAATTATGGAGGACTAATTTGATTAACTTTGAACATAGGCTGCTTCCCTGGCTACTTCCCGGACTGCGGATATTGCTGAACTACAACAGAAGCTTGATGTGGCCGGGGATGACATTACGTTGATCAATATGCATCTTGACGAGTCACAAGGTATGTATTCAGAGCAGTCTCTGTGCATACATTTTTGTGATATAAGCATGACGCTGAAAGCTGTACCTGGCTGCAGATGGTGCTGTTGTCATTGAAATTCTTCGGGCTGAGCTAGCCTGGGCAGAGGAGCAGGCCCGGTGTAGTAATGTGGCTGCCGAGAAGGCATCGGCTGAGTTAGAAGCCGAACGGGCTGCTCGGCGTCAAGACGAGGAGAAGATATCCATGATGGCGCTTGAGCTAAAAAGTGCTGCCAGCTGCTGTGAGCTCCTTGAGAAGGAGAAAGAAGCCAAAACGGCTGAAATTGAAAAGGCTTTACGAGAAGAAAGAGAAGCACGATCTGAATCTAGAGCAGCCCGTGAGGAGATCCGGCAAGCTGGAGAGATTGCGGCCGGTAAGCCATATTTGCTACACGCTAAGTTCGGCGATCCGAACTATGCTCAGCTAAACCAATTGTGGAGTTCTCCGGACGAGTTTTTAGACTTGCCGAAGAGTTCTTCCGATGCGGCGTAGTATTACCAGGAGCGAGAGGGGTACGCATCGGAGAAGCTTTTCTGGTCATAGTTCGGCGCCTCGAAGCGCCCCCTGTTGCTGAATGAGCAGATGTCCGAGTGGGCCGAGCTTCATAGGATATCCGGTGCTGCTATGAAGAATGTCATAATACGGTTATGGCCACTTGAGCCTGTTTCGAATAGTTACTTTGGCTTGGTGCAGCGGCTTGTTGACGCAGTGCCGCGTATCAACGCTGTGAAGCGATCGGTGTGCATTGAGGGTGCACGGATGGCTTTTGCCCGAGTCAAGACATTCTGGGGGAATATGAAGGCCATCGATGTTGCGGTGAAGAGTCCGCCCAAGGGCAAGGACCGCCACGAACCGGAGCATTATTTTGAAGATGTCCTAGTAGCTACCCGCTTGATAGAGGGTCAATGGTCGAAAGACATGATGTTCGAGTGAGGAGTATAAGAATTGTTCGAGACAATTTTATAGTGAATCTATTTGTATATTGTGCTTGAAAGATTTTGTTCCTCCTGTGCGGCCGTTTTAATATAAACCGAAAGATTTCCAGTCGTCGGCTTCAGCCCCCTTGTAGGAAGTACAGGGGTGTTCGAAAAAACATATGATCACTCTTGACCCAATGTCTTGGTCCGTAAAGGAGGTGTCAATGCAGAGAACCAGGCAACCAGACTATAGGGCGTTAACACTTTCACTTAGCCATAGGAGTTTTATGGCGGGTCTACGACATAGCCCCTAGTATGTATGCGGCTTATTCATACGATGCGTTTACATAATTGATCAGAAAAGAGGTCCTTCGTGTGACACGGAGGAATCGCTAGAGACTCCGATAAGTCATCGAGTGGTTGACCAGCTCTCGTTGCATCATGACAGTCAGTTTTTGGCTTTCTCTACTGAGGTGCGTCACCAGGTGAACCGGTAGCACAATCGCAGTAGTTCTCCCTTTACTACCCTAGCCGATAGATTGGAACGTAGGATAGTAAAAACAGGAGCCGGGCAACCCAACTATTGACCCAAAATAATGATTCGGAGCTGATGCATATAAGGCCAAACTCGTGACGCCGAAGTGCGCTGTAAAAGCTGTTCGGACTTTGTTGGCAACTCATTTGTTCCCGTACCGAGCCCCTGGCAAGTTAATCCAGGGTATGTTTGTGAAACAACCATGGGAGGTGTATTTATTTGCGGAAAGACACGGGTGTAACATCCCAATTTTCCTAAATTAGGATGTTAATAGATCATTCATATGCATATCATATATTTTTTATTGCATTATTTGCTTTTTCAGAATATTCAAATCATTATGCAACAAAAGGCAATTTATTTGGAGTGGAGATAACATGACTTCTCCCCTATTTTAAAAATGTTCATAATGTGCAGAATATTGTTTCCAGTTCATCTGATATGTTCTGGTAATTTCTGCAATCTTCAAAGTATTTTATTTGTGGTTTTTATTGCTGTTTGAGTGACCTATTGCATCAAAAGGATTTTACAAAATTGCATCAGTTTTGGAACTAGTGTTCCTGTAGTTTATGTTAGTAGTATATATTATTATGTGTGTCTACGTATTTTTATTTAGTTTTTATATTGTGGTTGTATTTTTAGTTATTTTTGCTGCTGTAGTTTTTGTTTAAAGAAAAAAACACAGCACGCAACATCGCAGCACAGCCCAATGCCGCGGCCCAGCTCCTGCCGCAGCAGCCCACTTCCGGCGAAGCGGTACGCAGCAGCGTCGCTCGCACCCGACCCGCGCCCGATCCACCTCGCCTGCAGCCACTAACCGTGGGTCCCGCGCCCTGCTCATCCCCTTCATCGAGCCAGACCATCGCACGGACGCCGAGGCCGAACCCGGATCGATCTGGCGCACTGGTCAATCTCGTGCCCTCCAAGGACGCCGCACGCGAGGACAGCAACTCGAGGAACCCTACCGTGCACTCTTCCCCACCCTTCCTCGTCCGCACGAGCCGCTGGGGCAAAACGAATCTCGCCCGGAGCTCCGCCGTCCGCCGCCATTCGCTGGAAGATTGCACCGCCGTAAGAACGAGTAGAGCCGCACCGCCTACTCCGTTCGATCCCTCTCTCTTCCTCGCACCCGTTTGACACTTTGGCCTTGCCCAACTCGCAGCGGAGCGAGAGGAACGACCCGCCCGACTTCGCCGGAGCACGCCGTGTTTCCGTCGCCGCCGTCGCCTGCAGAGGACGAACCAGTCGCCGTTTTCACCACCACCGCCTCCGCCACTCACCTCCTCACCCGTCCGTCACCTCGCCTTCATCGGAGACCCACCGGAGAAGCACCGCCGCCAACGCCCGAGACCGCCGCCGCCGTCCTCTGTTCTCTGGTGAGCATGCGCGCATAGAGTAAGCTTCAACCAATGACTTGCTGCCACATGGCACTTCGCTACAGGAACAGCACAGGAGTTCGCTACAGTACCAGGAGTTTTCTGTTTTCCTTTTGTTTTATTTTCAGATTTCACCAAAACTTCCATTAGCTATAACTCCTAATCTGTATATCCAAATTAGGTAATTCTTTTTCCTATGATCTCACAAAAATCGACACATTACCACAGTAGCAACTTTGCACATGTTTGCTCTATTCAAATTTGAATTCGTTTGAATTTGAAATAAATCTTCCGGAGGCCATAACTCTCAAACCGTTTATCGGAATCGAGTGATTCTTTTTGCATGGTGACCGTAGTGCAACTTAGGTGATGTTAAGATTCTGTTGTTGAGTTTTAAAAATGATTTTATTTCTGTTGGTTTTTGTTTGGTTCTTTTCGTGTTCCGGTGATTGATTGTTGAATTGTGTGAAACGTGTAGATTGTCCGGAGTGCGACGCGAGCTATTGTCAGGAGTGTGACTTTCTAAACTAGAACCAAGGCAAGTTACATGTTGATCATCCTTTACCTATTGTTTCCTATGCATGTAGTTATATCACACTATGAATATATGCATGTATAGGAATACTATATTATTTTTGCTATGCTGATGAGCTATCTTCCCGTCTTTGCAAATCGTGGTAGTGGTAGGTTGCTATGCTTTGTAGACGGGGGTGCTTCGTGTATTCATTGAGTTTATGTGAGGATTGTATATATTTAACAAATTGAGTAGTAACTCAGGATTTAACTCACCTCTGGGCGGAAGTGGTATTGCTTGGTGTCGAGGGAAGGCATCATGGGGTCTTGCACCTTTTCTAAGGCCATGCGCTCATGAGAGTGCACCCTAAGTGGAATGCCGCCAGTCTCAAAAAGATCAGACAGACTTAGTGACTAGTAGCTTCCATGTGCGGCCACTGGCTATATGGGCTTTGGCTTAGTTGATCAGTTGTTGGAACCCTTGCCCAGACAGTGTCGACAGATGTAGCATATGTAGGTGGGATGTGGCCGTCAGGTGGTCAAGGGAACCTCTTCTGAAAGACTTCGTCTCAATCTTCGGATTGGGTCCAGTGGGTAAAGCGTACTAAACTCTGCAGAGTATTAAAACTAATCATGATTAGTCGTGCCCCGGTTATGGGTAAATTTGAGCCACTATGCCATTACAGTTGTTGGATGATCTTGACAGATGTGACACTTAATAAATTTGTTGGGCAACTTAATAAAGGGTAGGTTGGAGTTGATTTTGCCAACTCAACCTTGTGCATTTAATTGTAGTAATAAAAGATCTAAATAAAAATTTGACTATTAGGTAGTTATTAGGATAAAATCAGCTTTCTGCAAAATAAACCCCCAAGCCTTCCTTTGTTGTACTATGCATATACATGTAGGTCTGCTTTATTATTACTCCTGTGTAACTTGCCAATACATTCCAAGTATTGACCTATATGGCTGCAACGTCTCATGTTGCAGGATATTCTGACAAAGAGTAAGGTACCGTTAGGGTCGCGAGTCTGCACTCAGCATCGCCAGTGGGCTATGATGGGACTCATCGTTATTTTCTGCTACTTTCCGTTGTTTGATTGAATAAAGCTAGCCAAGTGCTTTGCAGATTGTTTTATTTTATATATTCTGGATCATACGATGTAATAAATGATGCACTTGCTATTCTGGTATTCATCTGTACTATGTGTGCTAGCGAGTTCGATCCAGGGACTAGCACGGTAAGCACAGAGACTCAAATCCTTCGAGGTTTGGTCGTTACAGCGAGTAATTAATGCGGATAGTGTGAACTGGGACCTGAGCGATGTGCTGATGATTAATTAATATATATATGCCACGACCTCGGTCATTTGATATGCCATGGGTCGAAGGCAGAGGAAAAATGCATGTTACAGGCTCTAAAAAAAGAGTGTGGTCTTACAAAAGTTTATTTTGGACCTCCTATCGCACGTCTGCACCGCCTGTCCTCAGTGAGGGGAATCCTTGAAGGAAGTAGCCCCGCAGGTGAGTGTATGGATCCAAACTCCGATGGAGTCAGTCGTAAGTTTTTCTACTTTGCGCTACCTGCTTTTAAGAAGTATTGAAAAAAAGGAAAGTATATAAAAAACGTTACCATAATGTTTGTAGACTTATCCGTATTGTGCTTCCGCCGCTGCCCATGGTATCTCAAGTGCGTAGTTATGTATACGCGGTATAGATTCATCATGTATATGATATGGGTGGCGGAAGCCGAACTACTATTTCTGTTCCGGATTTGATCGATCTTCGGGTGGAGTTGCTTCTGTCCCTCTGCATTTGGCTGTTGAACCATTTCGTCGTCCCTATTGCCTTGCGGCCCCCTTCCCTTGTGTTCGGTGTTGAGCTTGCTGGCCTGCTTGAGGACCCAACAGCTATGATTGGCTAGTTTATTGGGGTGGCCGTGTATCTGGTAGGGTCGGTCTAGTATCCTGTCTAGGTTGGATGGTCCGTCTCTGTTCGCCTTGAATGGCTTTTTCCGTTGACCGAGCTTGGGATTGCTGAATCCGGTGTTAACCGCTGTGTCGCGTGATCTGTCGTTATCATTGCGACTGTAGTATTTGCTTCGTCGTGGCTTGCCATTGCCGTCTCAGATTTCGGATGTGCCCGAGTTGCTGGCGCTATTGCTTCTACGAGCGAGCCAGTTGTCTTCTCTCACGCAAAAGCGGGTCATTAGAACGGTAAGGGCTGTCATGGATCTAGGTCCTTCTTGACCAAGGTGGCGTGCAAGCCATTCTCCCGGACACTGTGTTTGAAGGCCGCAAGGGCTTCCACGTCCGGACAGTCGGTGGTTTGGTTCTTTTTAACTAAGAACCTGGTCTAGAGCTTCCTTGCTGACTCTCCGGGCTGCTGGACAATATTACTTAGGTCATCGGCATCCGGTGGCCGGACATATGTTCCTTGGAAGTTGTTGCGAAAGGCATCATCCAAGTCCTCCTAGCTGCCAATAGAATTTTCCGGTAGACTGTTTAACCAGTACCGAGCTAGTCCTTTGAGTTTTAGTGGTAGGTGTTTGATGGCGTCAAGGTCATCTCCGCGTGCCATGTGGATATGGAGGAGGAAGACCTCAATCCATACCGCGGGATCCATTGTTCCATCGTATGATTCGATATTCCTGGGTTTGAACCCGTCTGGGAATTCATGCTCCATTACTTCATTTGTGAAGCACAGAGGGTGTGCGGCGCCTCTATGTTGGGCCATGCTACGGCGTACCTCTAACGGAGTCCATTTGCAGTTTCCAGCCCGGCATGGCTAGGTTTGTCACGTCCGAATAGGTGGCCGTCGTCGCATGTTGAGGTGTGTCCTTGCGATCCGTAGATCTCTCTTGGGTATCATGTTTTACTACCCCAGTCCTGTTGAAGGTTGTATGTACAACCTTGAGCTATTTTGTTCTTGCCTTTACGGTGAGGTGGGGCGGTCTGTAGTTCGGCTTGAGTTGCCTCTTTAACCGTACCAAGTTGTGGTCGACCTGCCGCATTGTGCGATGATCATACGAGCTCGAACACCTTATCGTCGCCCTGGGGTAGCGATCTATGCTTCGGGTAGCTTTTGGCTGGGCTACCAAGGCCGTATTTTTCGGCGGCTAGGACTTCAGTCCATCTATCATTAAGCAGATCTTGGTCAGCTTGAAGCTGCTGCTGCTTCTTCTTCAGGCTCCTTGCAGTGGCTATTAGTTGGCGCTTTAAGCGCTCCTGCTCGCGAGGTTCCTCAGGCACGATGAAATCTTCAACGCCGAGGCTCACCTCATCCTCAGAGAGCGGAAGGTAATTGTCATCATCCGAATCCTCGTGCGTGGCCTGTTTACCGGGGCTATCCTGCCCGTCGTCCCATTCATCATTAATTGTATCAACGGGGTCTTCGTTCTCTTCGATGTCATTCTCCAGGCCGTCAATATTCTCGGAGTCGTAATCAAGTGTTTCGGTCGAATCCTCGACTGTTACTATGAAGTGGGTGGCGGGTGGGAAGCAAAATTCTCCATCGTCAACCCCTAGCTCGAGCCAGATATAGCTCAGCTGAGAGTCCTCCGCCAAGGACAGGGTTTTTAATGAGTTTAGCATGTCGCCCAAAGGCGAGTGCTGGAGGATGTCTACGGCGCTGAATTCAAAGATTGATAAACGATCAAGTTTGGCATCCGCGGGCTCGTGTGGTTTGGAACCTACAGCCGGAGATGAGTCCGGCGTTCCGGTGGCATAGGCATCGAGTAAGACCAGGTCCATGTGCGGCTCCAACGCCGCGGAATCTGCGGGCTCCGTGGTGGGGTTAATCCTCCCGTATTTGGATGGCGCGGCCTGCTCCGGCTCTAGGACCGGAACGGTTATAGGAGCAATCTCCTAGATGCGGCCCGATGACATATTTAGGTCATGATCATCAGGGTGATATGGAGCCGCTACCGTGGTATCGAATCCGGCGAAGATCAAGTCTCCACGGATGTCCGTGACGTAGTTCAAGCTTCTGAATCTGACCTGATAGCCAGGGGCGTAGCTTTCGATCTGCCCCAGATGGCCAAACGAGTTGGCCCGCAGTGCGAAGCCGCCGAACATGAAGATCTGTCAGGGGAGGAAAGTTTCTCCGCAGACAGCGTCGTTATTGACGATTGAAGGGGCCATCAAACCTTTCAGCGACAGCACATCGGAACTCTCAATGAAAGCACCAATGTCGGTGTCAAATCCGGCGGATCTCAGGTAGGGGGTCCTGAACTGTGCGTCTAGGATCGATGGTAACAGGAGGCGGGGGACACAATGTTTACCCAGGTTTAGGCCCTCTCTACGGAGGTAATACCCTACTTCCTGCTTGATTGATCTTGATGAATATGAGTGTTACAAGAGTTGATCTACCACGAGATCGTAATGGCTAAACCCTAGAAATCTAGCCTGTATGACTATGGTATTGAGTATCCCCTATTCGGACTACACCCTCCGGTTTATATAGACACTGGGGGATCTATGGTTACATAGAGTCGGTTACATAAGATAGAATCTTCATAGTTGTTCGCCAAGGAGAGTACTATCCGGACACAGGTGTAGTGTTTGGTCTTCGTATCTTCACAGCCCATCAGTCTGGCCCATCGATAACAGGCCGGACGCCCGAGGACCTGTAACATCCCAAATCTTCAATTTGGAATGTTATACAATAGATCATCATTGCATATCATATTTTATTTGCGTTTGGTTTTGATCCTAGAATTTCTACGCAACTCAAGGACCCACGGAGAGAGTTGGGGAATTCGTAATTTTCATATTTGAGTTTTCTCAAATTTTGAGAATAGGATCATTTGATTTTACTTATTTTACCATCAATTATTTCTATTACAAAAATATGAGAGATGGAATAAAATGACTTTCCCAAAATAAAGAAATATTGAGGATTTAATAATAAAATCAAATAAGTTTTTATTTTGGAGTTTTTCGGTGTTTTATTTGAATTTAGAAAAATGTGCATGTTTCAAAATTTCATTTAGGCCCCAAATAAATGTTCACCTTGTGAGGCTTAATTTTAGAAGCCCGTGAAAATTTATTTCGGAAATTTTGGAGTCCGTTTAGTATTTCTTTTTATTTTTCTTCTGTGCGTAATTAAAAAAACGAACCGACCTAGGGGCCGTGTCCGATCCGGACTCCCGGCCCGCTAGGCTTTATAAGCCAGCCCACCCCGGGCCAAACCCTACCCGCCAGCCCCGCCTCGAGCCCCGTGCCCCGCCGCCACCCGCGACGCCGCCGCCGCGGCGCCGCCGCGTCGCCCGCTGCCGCCGCTGGACGCCGCCCGAGGTTCGCCGCCGCCTCGATTTCTGTGCCGCCGTTTTTTTTTGAAAAACCATCGGTTTTTCGTCAGTTTTTTTAGATTTGATTTTTGTAAATAGATCGGTTTTTCCGGTTTATTTAAACAGTGAGCGTTCGTCCGTCCGTTCGTTCTAGCGAACGTTCGTCGTTTTTCTTTTTCTCGGATTAAATCCGTGATTTTTCTGATCGCGATTCCTGATCCGATTTTCGCTTTAGTATAACTTTTCGCTCGTTTATCGGAATCAGGCGATTCAAGCGCCTGGAGTTTCGTCTCGAAACCCTCTATCCGTTTAACCCACTTAAACAAGATTTTGCTACTTTAAAAATAGCCCTAGATCCAGATTAGTAGAATGAAGTTGTTTTCTTTCGCCGTTTGACTTCCGTTGTTTCGTTCGATTTGATTCTCTTTGCAAACCGGAGTTCTTAAGCTGAACCTTCTGGTTAGATCTCTTATTTGAGTTTTACCCGTGCATTAGATGAGTGCTTATTGTATGCTTGTTTGTTTGTCTGTGATAGAATACCCGGAGTGCGCCGCTTGTTACTTCGAATCTCTAGGTTTCGCGGATCATCAGCAAGGCAAGTAACACTTTGATCATACCTTTTCTACTACCCAGTTTTATTGCATTAGATCAAATCCTCACACATTGCATGTTTAGGATCTAATTAAATTGTGGGATGGGAAGTAGTTGAGGTAGTACCTATTACCTGTTTATTTTCAAACCTTTGGGAGTTACTTTCGCGTTTGCTTATTATGCCATGCTATGCTAGTAGACGTGGATTGGGTGAGTGATATCCATGACAGATGTGAGTTTTGTTAATTAATGGTTTATCTAAGGTGGTAACTTAAACACACAACTGGGTGGATTGAGGCACCTGCGTATTCCAGGACTTGCCTGTTTTCTTTTGGACCGCCACCCAGGCTCAAAGGGATCATGAGACTATTCATACTAGAAACTTCCGTGTGCAGCCACAAGCTATTATGGGCTCTAGCATAGTTGACTAAGTCATGCGAACTCTTACAGTGGTAGACTAGCAGATGTAGGGGATGTAGGTGGTATGGTCTACCCGATCGTAAGGTGCTAGCGCTTCTGAAAGACTATGTCTCGGTCATCCGTCTTCTCAAACACCTTGTAGTGTGAGAAACCAAACAGAGGCGATCGAGTCTTGTGGGGAAAAGTGCGCAAACCTCTGCAGAGTGTAATAAACTAATCATGGTTAGCCGTGTCCCCAATTATTGACATCTTGAGTATCTAGTACCTGGATTATCATGTGAATCTCAACATGTTACTCTAAATTAATTTTGTTGGGTTTGTTTAAAGATGATGCTTAATTGGGATTGAGGATGCTATCAACCATTCTCAATGTTTAACAACTACCATGATAGTTAAATAAAATTTATTCCTTTGTAGTAGGGAAAAATTGGCTTTACGCAAAACTATAACCATAGAGCTTTCCACTATGCCAAATATGCATATAGTATAGCTGTTTCATTCTTTACCCTCTATGTGTTACATTGCCAACATATTCCATGTGTTGACCCGTTTTGGGCTGCAACGTTAATGTTGCAGAATTTTCAGACGACGATTAAGGAGTTTTTAGGTCGTGGTTCTATAATCAGTGATGCCGTTGGAGTTGATGGACTCACTTATCTTCCAAGCCTTCCGCTGTTATCGTTATTAGATGGCCTTAAGCCATATTTATTGTAAAAAGTTCTCGTTTGAGACACTCGATGTAATAAGTGTGTGATTGCTACTCTGTTATAAATCCTTCGAGTACTGTGTGGTGTCAGCATTACTGATCCAGGGATGACACCGGAGTAGAGAGATCAGACTATTTGAGGTCTGGTCGCTACAGGACCCCTTAGTCCAGGACTCCCTCACTCCCCCCCTGGAGCGTCACACCTTGGCCGGCCTCCTCCTCCCCCCTCCTTTATATACGTGGGAGGGGGCACCCCAAAGGTGCACCAAAGTTTCTCTTAGCCATGAGCGGTGCCCCCCTCCACAGTTACACACCTCGGTCATATCATCGTAGTGCTTAGGCGAAGCCCTGCACCAGTAAACTTCATCATCATCATTGCCACGCCGTCGTGCTGACGGAACTCTCCCTCAGCCTCAACTGGATCAAGAGTTCGAGGGACGTCACCAAGCTGAATGTGTGCTGATCGCGGTGGTGCCGTACGTTTGGTAGTTGGATCGGTTGGATCGGAAGACATTCGACTACATCAACCGCGTTACTAAACGCTTCTGCCTTCGGTCTACGAGGGTACGTGGACACACTCTCCCCACTCGTTGCTATGCTTCTCCTAGATAGATCTTGCATGATCGTAGGAATATTTTTGAAATACTACATTCCCCAATAGTGGTATCAAAGCCAGGTCTATGCGTAGATGTTATATGCACGAGTAGAACACAAAGAGTTGTGGGCGATAATAGTCATACTGCTTACCAGCAATGTCTTACTTTGATTCGGTGGTATTGTTGGATGAAGCTGCCCAGACCAACAATACATGACCGCGTTCATGAGACTAGTTCTACCAACGAGCTTCGCACACAGGTGGCTAGTGGGTGTCTGTTTCTCCAGATTTAGTTGAATCGAGTTTGACTACGCCCGGTCCTTGTTGAAGGTTAAAACAGCACACTTGACAAAAAATTGTTGTGGTTTTGATGAGTAGGTAAGAATGGTTCTTGCTTGAAGACCGTAGCAGCCACATAAAACTTGCGACAACAAAGTAGAGGACGTCTAACTTGTTTTTGCAGGGCTTGCTGTGATGTGATATGGTCAAGACATGATAATATATAAATTGTTGTATGAGATAATCATGTTTTGTAACAGTTATTGGCAACTGGCAGGAGCCATATGGTTGTCTCTTTATTGTATGAAATGTAATCGCCATGTAATTGCTTTACTTGAACACTAAGCAGTAGCGATAGTCATAGAAGCAATAGTTGGCGAGACAACAATGATGCTTCGATGGAGATCAAGGTGTCAAGCCAGTGACGATGGTGATCATGATGGTGCTTTGGAGATGGAGATCAAAGGCACACGATGATGATGGCCATATCATATCACTTCTTTGATTGCATGTGATGTTTATCCTTGATGCATCTTATTTTGCTTAGTACGACGGTAGCACTATAAGATGAACTCTCACTAAATTTCAAGGTATAAGTGTTCTCCCTGAGTATGCACCGTTGCTACAGTTCGTCGTGCCGAGACACCACGTGATGATCGGGTGTGATAAGCTCTACATTCACATACAATGGGTGCAAGCTAGATTTGCACATGCAGAATACTCTGGTCAAACTTGACAAGCCTACATATGCAGATATGGCCTCGGAACACTGAGACCGAAAGGTCGAACGTGAATCATATAGTAGATATGATCAACATAGTGATGTTCACCATTGAAAACTACTCCATCTCACGTGAGGATCGGACATGGTTTAGTTGATATGGATCACATGATCATTTAGATAACTAGAGGGATTTCTATCTAAGTGGGAGTTCTTAAGTAATAGGATTAATTGAACTTTAATTTATCATGAACTTAGTACCTGATAGTATTTTGCATGTCTATATTGTTGTAGATTAATGGCCCGTGCTACTGTTCCTTTGAATTTTAATGCATTTCTAGAGAAAGCTAAGTTGAAAGATGATGGTAGCAAATACACGGACTAGGTCCGTAACTTGAAGATTATCCTCATTGCTGCACAGAAGAATTACATCCTGGAAGCACCGCTAGGTGCAAGACCCACTGAAGGAGCAACTCCGGAAGTTATGAACGTCCGGCAGACTAAAGCTGATGACTACTCGATAGTTCAGCGTGACAAGCTTTACGGCTTAGAATCGGGCTTCAAAGACACTTTGAACATCATGGAGCATATGAGATGTTCCAAAAGTTGAAGTTAATATTTCAAGCAAATGCCCGAGTTGAGAGATATGAAGTCTCCAACAAGTTCTACAGCTGCAAAATGGAGGAGAACAGTTCAGTCAGTGAACACATACTCAGAATGTCTAGGTACCATAACCACTTGACTCAGCTGGGAGTTAATCTTCCTGATGATAGCGTCATCGACAGAGTTCTTCAGTCACTGCCACCAAGGTAGAAAAGCTTCGTGAAGAACTATAATATGCAAGGGATGGATAAGAAAATTCCCGAGCTCTTCGTGATGCTAAAGGTTGCGGAAGTAGAAATCAAGAAGGAGCATCAAATGTTAATGGTTAACAAGACCACTAGTTTCACGAAAAAAGGCAAAGGGAAGAAGGGGAACTTCAAGAAGAATGGCAAGAAAGTTGCTGCTCAAGTGAAGAAGCCCAAGACTTAAGCCTGAGAGAGAGTGCTTCTAGTGCAAAGGGACTAGTCACTGGAAACGGAACTGCCCCAAGTATTTGGCGGATAAGAATGATGGAAAAGTGAATGGTATATTTGATATACATGTTATTTATGTTTACCTTACTAATGCTCGTAGTAGCACCTGGGTATTTGATACTCGTTCTGTTGCTCATATTTGCAACTCAAAACAAGGGCTACGGATTAAATAAAGATTAGCTAAGGACGAGGTGATGATGCGCGTGGGAAATGGTTCCAAAGTCGATGTGATCGCCGTAGGCATGCTACCTCTACATCTACCTTCGGGATTAGTTTTAGACCTAAATAATTGTAAATTGGTGCTAGTGTTAAGCATGAACATTGTATCTGGATCTTGTTTGATGCGAGACGTTATTCATTTAAATCAAAGAATAATGGTTGTTTCTATTTATATGAGTAGTATCTTTTATGGTCATGCACCCTTGATGAGTGGTCTATTTTTATTGAATCTGAATAGTAGTGATACACATATTCATAGTATTGAAGCCGAAAGATATAACTTTAATAAAGATAGTGCAACTTATTTGTGGCACTGCCGTTTAGTTCATATTGGTGTAAAGCACACGAAGAAACTCCATGTTGATGGGCTTTTGGAATCACTTGATTATGAATCACTTGATACTTGTGAACCATGCCTCATGGGAAAAATGACTAAGACTCTGTTCTCCCGAACAATGGAGCGAGGAACGGACTTATTCAAAATAATACGTACTGATGTTTGCGGTCCAATGAGTGTTGATGCTCGTGGCCGGTATCGCTATTTTCTGACCTTCACTGATGATTTGAGCAGATATGGGTATATCAACTTAATGAAACATAAGTCTGAAACATTTGAAAAGTTCAAAGAATTTCAGAGTGAAGTGGAAAATCATCGTCACAAGAAAATAAAGTTTCTACGATCTGATCATGGAGGTAAATATTTGAGTTATGAGTTTGGTCTTCATTTGAAACAATGTGGAATAGTTTCGCAACTCACGCCACCTGGAACAGCACAGCGTAATGGTGTGTCCGAATGTCGTAATCGAACTTTATTAGATATAGTGCGATCTATGATGTCTCTTACTGATTTACCGCTATCATTTTGGGGTTATGCTTTAGAGACAGTTGCATTCACATTAAATAGGTAACCATCTAAATCCGTTGAGATGACACCATATGAACTATGGTTTGGCAAGAAACCCAAGTTGTCGTTTATTAAAGTTTGGGGCTGCGATGCTTATGTGAAAAGGCTTCAACCTGATAAGCTCGAACACAAATAGGAGAAAAGTGTCTTCATAGGATACCCAAAGGAAACTGTTGGGTACACCTTCTATCACAGATCCGAATGTAATATATTCGTTGCTAAGAATGGATCCTTTCTAGAGAAGGAGTTCCTCTCGAAAGAAGTGACTGGGAGGAAAGTAGAATGTGATGAGGTAATTGTACCTTCTCCCTTATTGGAAAGTAGTTCATCACAAAAATCAGTTCTAGTGATTCCTACACCAATTAGTGAGGAAGCTAATGATGATGATCATGAAACTTCTGATCAAGTTAATACCAAACCTCGTAGGTCAACCAGAGTAAGATCCACACCAGAGTGGTACGGTAATCATGTTCTGGAAGTCATGTTACTTGACCATGACGAACCTACGAACTATGAGGAAGCGATGATGAGCCTAGATTCCGTGAAATGGCTTAAGGCCATGAAATCTGAGATGGGATCCATGTATGAGAACAAAGTGTGGACTTTCGTTGACTTGACCGATGATCGGCAAGCAATAGAGAATAAATGGATCTTCAAGAAGACTAACGCTGACAGTAATGTTACTATCTATAAAGCTCGACTTGTTGCAAAAGGTTTTTGACAAGTTCAAGGAGTTGACTACGATGAGACCTTCTCACCCGTAGCGATGCTTAAGTCTGTCCGAATCATGTTAGAAAATGTCGCATTATATGATTATGAAATTTGGCAAATGGATGTCAAAACTGCATTCCTTAATGGATATCTTAAAGAAGAGTTGTAAATGATGCAACCAGAAGGTTTTGTCGATCCAAAAGGTGCTAACAAAGTGTGCAAGCTCCAGTGATCCATTTATGGACTGGTGCAAGCCTCTCGGAGTTGGAATATACACTTTGATAGTGTGATCAAAGCATATGGTTTTATACAGACTTTTGGAGAAGCCTGTATTTACAAGAAAGTGAGTGGGAGCTTTGTAGCATTTCTGATATTATATGTGGATGACATATTGCTGATCGGAAATGATATTGAATTTTTGAATGGCATAAAAGGATAGTTGAATAAGATTTTTTTTCAATGTAAGACCTCGGTGAATCGGCTTATATATTGGGCATCAAGATCTATAGAGATAGATCAAGACGCTTAATAGGACTTTCACAAAGCACATGCCTTGATAAATTTTTGAAGAAGTTCAAAATGGATCAGACAAAGAAAGGGTTCTTGCCTGTGTTACAAAGTGTGAAGTTGATTCAGACTCAATGCCCGACCACTGCAGAAGATAGAGAGAAAATGAAAGTCATTCCCTATGCTTCAGCCATAGGTGCTATCATGTATGCAATGCTGTGTACCGGACCTATGTGTGCCTTGCTATTAGTTTAGTAGGGAGGTACCAAAGTAATACGGGAGTGGATCACTAGACAGCAGTCAAGAAATCCTAAATACCTGAAAAGGACTAAGGATATGTTTCTCGTTTATGGAGGTGATAAAGTGCTCGTCGTAAATGGTTATGTTGATGCAAGCTTTGACATAGATCCGGATGACTCTAAGTCACAAACCGGATACGTATTTTTATTGAATGGTGGAGTTGTCAATTGGTGCAGTTCCATGCAGAGCATCGTGGCAGGATCTACGTGTGAAGCGGAGTACATATCTGCTTTGGAAGCATCAAATGAAGGAGTCTGGATGAAGGAGTTCATATCCGATCTAGGTGTAATACCTAGTGCATCGGGTCCAATGAAAATCTTTTGTGACAATACTGGTGGAATTGCCTTGGCAAAGGAATTCAGATTTCACAAGAGAACCAAGCACGTCAAGAGACGCTTCAATTCCATATGCGATCAAGTCAAGGAGGTAGACATAGAGATTTGCAAGATACATACGGATCTGAATGTTGCAGACCCATTGACTAAGCCTCTCTCACGAGCAAAACATGATCAACACAAGACTCCATGGGTGTTAGAATCATTATTGTGTAATCTAGATTATTGACTCTAGTGCAAGTGGGAGACTGAAGGAAATATGCCCTAGAGGCAATAATAAAGTTGTTATTTATATTTCCTTACATCATGACAAATGTTTGTTATTCATGCTAGAATTGTATTAACCGGAAACTTAGTACATGTGTGGATACATAGGCAAACAGAGTGTCCCTATCATGCCTCTACTTGACTAGTTCATTAATCAAAGATGGTTAGTTTCCTAGCCATAGACATGTGTTGTCATTTGATGAATGGGATCACATCATTAGAGAATGATGTGATGGACAAGACCCGTCCATTAGCTTAGCATAATGATCATTTAGTTTTTCTATTGTTGCTTTCTTCATGACTTATACATGTTCCTCAGACTATGAGATTATGCAACTCCCGAATACTGGAGGAACACCTTGTGTGCTATCAAACGTCACAACGTAACTAGGTGATTATAAATATGCTCTACAGGTGTCTCCGATGGTGTTTGTTGAGTTGGCAAAGATCGATATTAGGATTTGTCACTCCGTGTATCGGAGAGGTGTCTCTGGACCCTCTCGGTAATGCACATCACTATGAGCCTTGCAAGCAATGTGACTAATGAGTTTTATTCACGGGATGATGCATTACAAAACAAGTAAAAGAGACTTGTCGGTGACGAGATTGAACTACGTATGATGATACCGACGATCGAATCTCGGGCAAGTAACATACCGATGACAAAGGGAACAACGTATGTTGTTATGCGGTTTGACCGATAAAGATCTTCGTAGAATATGTAGGATCCAATATTAGCATCCAGGTTCCGCTATTGGTTATTTACCGGATATATGTCTCGGTCATGTCTACATAGTTCTCGAACCCATAGGGTCCGCACGCTTAACGTTCGATAACAATTTGTATTATGAGTTTCGTGTTTTGATGAACCGAAGTTTGTTCGGAATCCCGGATGAGCTCACGGACATGACGAGGAGTCTCGAAATGGTCGAGACATAAATATTCATATATTGGAAGGCTACATTCAGACACTAGAATGGTTCGGGTCGTTTCGGATAAGTTTCGGAGTACTGGGGGTTACCAGACCCCCCCCCCCGGGGGGGGGGGGAATTAATGGGCCACCATGGGCCTTAGTGGAGAAGAGAGAGGGACGGCCATAGGTGGCGCCCCCCCCCTTTACTAGTCCGAATTGGTCAAGGGGAGGGGGCAGTGCCCCCCTCCTTCCTTCCCTTCTTTTCCTCCTTCCCTTCTTCTCCTACTTGGACTAGGAAAGGGGGGGGACCGAATCCTACTTGGACCAGGAGTCCAAGTAGGACTCCCCCCCTTGGCGTGCCACCCCTTGGCCGGCCTCCTCGCCCCCTCCTTTATATACATGGGAGGGGGCACCCCAAAGGCACACCAAAGTTTCTCTTTGCCGTGTGCGGTGCCCCCCTCCACAGTTACACACCTCGGTCATATCATCGTAGTGCTTAGGTGAAGCCCTGCGCCGGTAAACTTCATCCACACCGTCGCCACGCCGTCATGCTGACACAACTCTCCCACATCCTCAACTGGATCAAGAGTTTTAGGGACGTCACCGAGCTGAACATGTGCTAATCACGGAGGTGTGATACGTTCGGTACTTGGATCGGTTGGATCGCGAAGACGCTCGACTACATCAACCGCATTACTAAATGCTTCCGCTTTCGGTCTACGAGGGTATGTGGAAACACCATCCGCACTCGTAGCTATGCTTATCCTAGATAGATCTTGCGTGATCATAGGAATATTTTTTGAAATACTACATTCCCCAACACGTGCTACCGTTCCCTTGAATTTTAATGCGTTCCTAGAGAAAGCTAAGTTGAAAGATGATGGTAGCAACTACACAAACTGGGTCCATAACCTGAGGATTATCCTCATTGTTGCACAGAAGAATTACGTCCTGGAAGCACCGCTAGGTGCAAGACCAGCTGCAGGAGCAACTCCAGATGTTATGAACGTCTGGCATAGCAAAGCTGATGACTACTCGATAGTTCAGTGTGCCATGCTTTACGGCTTAGAATCGGGAATTCAAAGACGTTTTGAATGTCATGGAGCATATGAGATGTTCCAAGAGTTGAAGTTAATATTTCAAGCAAATGCCCGAGTTGAGAGATATGAAGTCTCCAACAAGTTCTACAGCTGCAAAATGGAGGTGAACAGTTCTTTCAGCGAACACATACTCAGAATGTCTGGGTACCATAACCACTTGACTCAGCTGGGAGTTAATCTTCCTGATGATAGTGTCATTGACAGAGTTCTTCAATCACTGCCACCAAGCTATAAAGGCTTTGTGCTGAACTATAATATGCAAGGGATGGAAAAGACAATTCCCGAGCTCTTCACAATGCTAAAGGTTGCGAAGGTAGAAATCAAGAAAGAGAATCAAGTGTTGATTGTGAACAAGACCACTAGTTTCAAGAAAGAGGGCAAAGGGAAGAAGGGGAACTTCAAGAAGAACAACAAGCCAGTTGCTGCTCAAGTGAAGAAGCCCAAGTTTGGACCTAAGCCTGAAACTGAGTGCTTCTAGTGCAAAGGGACTGGTCACTGGAAGCGGAACTGCCCCAAATATTTGGCGGATAAGAAGGATGGCAAAGTGAAAGGTATATTTGATATACATGTTATTGATGTGTACCTTACTAATGCTCGTAGTAGCGCCTGGGTATTTGATACTGGTTTTGTTGCTCATATTTGCAACTCGAAACAGGGGCTACGGATTAAATGAAGATTGGATAAGGACGAGGTGACGATGTGCGTGGGAAATGGTTCCAAAGTCGATGTGATCGCCGTCGGCACGCTACCTCTACATCTACCGTTGGGATTAGTTTTAGACCTAAATAATTGTTATTTGGTGCTAGAGTTGAGCATGAACATTATATCTGGATCTTGTTTAATGTGAGACGGTTATTCATTTAAATCAAAGAATAATGGTTATTCTATTTATATGAGTAATATCTTTTATGGCCATGCACCCTTGATGAGTGGTCTATTTTTGTTGAATCTTGATTGTAGTGATACATATTCATAATATTGAAGCCAAAAGATGCACAATTAATAATGACAGTGCAACTTAACAATTAATAATGATAGTGCAACTTATTTGTGGCACCGCCGTTTAGGTCATATTGGTGTGAAGTGCATGAAGAAACTCCATGCTAATGGGCTTTTGGAATCACTTGTGTCTTGCGAACCATACCTCATGGGCAATATGACTAAGACTCCGTTCTCCGGAACAATGGAGCGAGCAACTGACTTGATGGAAATAATACATACAGATGTATGCGGTCCGATGAGTGTTGAGGCTCATGGGGGGGTATCGTTATTTTCTAACCTTCACAGATGATTTGAGCAGATATGGGTATATCTACTTAATGAAACATAAGCTTGAAGCATTTGAAAAGTTCAAAGAATTTCAGAGTGCGGTGGAAAATCATCGTAACAAGAAAATAAAGTTTCGACGATCTGATCGTGGAGATGAATATTTGAGATATGAGTTTGGTCTTCATTTTAAACAATGTGGAATAGTTTCGCAACTCACGCCACCTGGAAGACCACAACGTAATGGTGTGTCTGAATGCCGTAATCGAACTTTATTAGATATAGTGCGATCTATGATGTCTCTTACCGATTTACCGCTATCATTTTGGGGTTATGCTTTAGAGACGGATGCATTCACGTTAAATAGGGCACCATCTTAGTCCGTTGAGACAACACCATCTGAACTGTGGCTTAGCAAGAAACCTAAGCTATTGTTTCTTCAAGTTTGGGGCTGTGATGCTTATGTGAAAAAGCTTCAACCTGATAAGCTCAAACTCAAATCGGAGAAATGTGTCTTCGTAGGATAACCAAAGGAGACTGTTGGGTACACCTTCTATCACAGATCCGAAGGCAAGATATTCTTTGCTAAGAATGGATCCTTTCTAGAGAAGGAGTTTCTCTCAAAAGAAGTGAGTGGGAGGAAAGTAGTACTTGATGAGGTAATTGTACCTTCTCCCGAATAGGAAAGTAGTTCATCATAGAAATCAGTTCCAGTGATTCCTACACCAATTAGTGAGGAAGCTAATGATGATGGTCATGAAACTTTAGATCAAGTTACTACCTAACCTCGTAGGTCAACCAGAGTACGGTCCGCACCAGAGTGGTACGGCAATCCTCTTCTAGAGGTCATGTTACTTGACCATGACGAACCTACGAACTATGAGGAAGCGATGATGAGACCAGGATCCGCAAAATGTCTTGAGGCCATGAAATCTAAGATGGGATCTATGTATGAGAACACATTGTAGACTTTGGTTGGCTTGCCCGATGATCGGCAAGCCATAGAGAATAAATGGATCTTCGAGAAGAAGACTAACGTTGACGGTAATGTTACTGTCTACAAAGCTCGACTTGTTGTGAATGGTTTTCGACAAGTTCAAGGAGTTGGCTACGATGAGACCTTCTCACCCGTAGTATTGCTTAAGTCTGTCTGAATCATGTTAGCAATTGCCGCATTTTATGATTATGAAATTTGGCAAATGGATATCAAAACTGCATTCCTTAATGGATATCTTAAAGAAGAGTTGTATATGATGCAACCAGAAGGTTTTGTCGATCCTAAAGGTGCTAACAAAGTGTGCAAGCTCCAGCGATTCATTTATGGACTGGTGCATAAAGGAGCAAGGGGGGAGGCCGGCCAGCCTTGGTGCGCCCCAAGAAGAGGAGGAATCCTCCTCCTAGTAGGAGTAGGATTCATCCTTTCCTAGTCCTACTAGGAAGGGGGAAGGGGGAAGGAAAGAGAGGGAGAGGGAAAGAGGGGACGCGCCCCCTCCCCTAGTCTAATTCGGACTCCTCATGGGAGGGGGCGCGCCACCTCCTGGGCTGCAGCCCTCTCTCTCCCCTCAGGCCCACTAAGGCCCAATACTTCCCCGGGGGGTTCCGGTAACCCCTGTGGTACTCTGGTTTTCTCCGAAACCATCTGGAACTCTCCCGGTGTCCAAATATAGCCGTCCAATATATCAATCTTTACGTCTCGACCATTTCGAGACTCCTCGTCATGTCCGTGATCACATCCGGGACTCCAAACTACCTTCGGTACGTCAAAACACATAAATTCATAATACCGATCATCACCGAACTTTAAGCATGTGGACCCTACGGGTTTGAGAACTATGTAGACATGACCGAGACTCATCTCCGGTCAATAACCAATAGCGGAACCTGGATGCTCATATTGGTTCCTACATATCCTACAAAAATCTTTATCGGTCAAACCGCATAACAACATACGTTGTTCCCTTTGTCATCGGTATGTTACTTGCCCGAGATTCGATCGTCGGTATCCTCATACCTAGTTCAATCTCCTTGCCGGCAAGTCTCTTTACTCGTTCCGTAATACATCATCCCGCAACTAACTCATTATTCACAATGCTTGCAAGGTTATAGTGATGTGTATTACCGAGAGGGCCCAAAGATACCTCCCCAACAATCAGAGTGACAAATCCTAATCTCGATCTATGCCAACTCAACAAGTACCATCGGAGACACTTGTAGAGCTATAATCACACAGTTACGTTGTTATGTTTGGTAGCACACAAATTGTTTCTCCGGTACTCGGGAGTTGCATAATCTCATAGTCATAGGAACATGTATAAGTCATGAAGAAAGCAATAGCAACAAACTAAATGATCATCGTGCTAAGCTAACGGAATGGGTCAACTCAATCACATCGTTCTCTAATGATGTGATCCCGTTAATCAAATGATAACTCATGTCTATGGTTAGGAAACATAACCATCATTGATTCAACGAGCTAGTCAAGTAGAGGCAAACTAGTGACACTTTGTTTGTCTATGTATTCACACATGTATTAAGTTTCCGGTTAATACAATTCTAGCATGAATAATAAACATTTATCATGATATAAGGAAATAGAAATAACAACTCTATTATTTCCTCTAGGACATATTTCCTTCAGTCTCCCACTTGCACTAGAGTCAATAATCTAGATTACACAGTAATGATTCTAACACCAATGGAGTCTTGGTGTTGATCATGTTTTGCTCGTGAGAGAGGCTTAGTCAATGGGTCTGCAACATTTAGATCCTTATGTATCTTGCAAATCTCTATGTCTCCTTCCTTGACTTGACCGCGAATGGAATTGAAGCGTATCTTGATGTGCTTGGTTCTTTTGTGAAATCTGGATTCCTTTGCCAAGGCAATTGCACCAGTATTGTCACAAAAGATTTTCATTGGACCTGATGCACTAGGTATGACACCTAGATCGGATATGAACTCCTTCATCTAGACTCCTTCATTTGCTGCTTTCGAAGCAGCTATGTACCCCGCTTCACACGTAGATCCTGCCACGACGCTTTGCTTAGAACTGCACCAACAAACAGCTCCACCATTCAATAAAAATACGTATCCGGTTTGTGACTTAGAGTCATCCGGATCAGTGTCAAAGCTTGCATCGACATAACCATTTATGACGAGCTCTTTGTCACCTCCATAAACGAGAAACATATCCTTAGTCCTTTTTAGGTATTTCAGGATGTTCTTGACCTCTATCCAGTGATCCACTCCTGGATTACTTTGGTACCTCCCTGCTAAACTAATAGCACGGCACACATCAGGTCTGGTACACAGGATTGCATACATGATAGAGCCTATGGCTGAAGCATAGGGAACATCTTTCATTTTCTCTCTATCTTCTGTAGTGGTCGGGCATTGAGTCTGACTCAACTTCACACCTTGTAACACAGGCAAGAACCCTTTATTTGCTTGATCCATTTTGAACTTCTTCAAAACTTTATCAAGGTATGTGCCTTGTGAAAGTCCAATTAAGCGTCTTGATCTATCTCTATAGATTTTGATGCCCAATATATAAGCAGCTTCACCGAGGTCTTTCATTGAAAATCTCTTATTAAAGTATCCTTTTATGTTATCCAGAAATTCTATATCATTTCCAATCAGCAATATGTCATCCACATATAATATTAGAAATGCTACAGAGCTCCCACTCACTTTCTTGTAAATACGGGCTTCTCCTAAAGTCTTTATAAAACCATATGCTTTGATCACAATATCAAAACATTTATTCCAACTCCGAGATGCTTGCACCAGTCCATAGATGGATCACTGGAGCTTGCATACTTTGTTAGCGCCCTTTGGATCGATAAAACCTTCAGGTTGCATCATATACAACTCTTCTTCGAGAAATCCATTCAGGAATGCAGTTTTTACATCTATTTGCCAAATTTCATAATCATAAAATGCGGCAATTGCTAACATGATTCGGACGGATTTAAGAATCGCTACAGGTGAGAAGGTCTCATCGTAGTCAACTCCTTGAACTTGTCAAAAACCTTTTGCAACAAGTCGAGTTTTGTAGATAGTAACATTACCGTCAGCGTCAGTCTTCTTCTTGAAGATCCATTTTCTCTCGATGGCTTGCCGATCATCGGGTAAGTCAACCAAAGTCCACACTTTGTTCTCATACATGGATCCCATCTCAGATTTCATGGCCTTAAGCCATTTCACGGAATCTAGGCTCATCATCGCTTCCTCATAGTTCGTAGGTTCGTCATGGTCAAGTAACATAACCTCCAGAACAGGATTACCATACCACTCTAGTGCGGATCTTACTCTGGTTGACCTATGAGGTTCGGTAGTAACTTGATCTGAAGTTACATGATCTTCATCATTAGCTTCACTCATTGGTGTAGGAGTCACAGGAACAGATTTCTATGATGAACTACTTTCCAATAAGCGAGGAGGTAAGTTACCTCATCAAGTTCTACTTTCCTCCCACTCACTTCTTTCTAGAGAAACTCCTTCTCTAGAAAGGATCCATTCTTAGCAACGAATGTCTTACCTTCGGATCTATGATAGAAGGTGTACCCAACAGTCTCCTTTGGGTATCCTATGAAGACACATTTATCCGATTTGGGTTCGAGCTTATCAGGTTGAAGCTTTTTCTCATAAGCATCGCAACCCCAAACTTTTAGAAACGACAACTTTGGTTTCTTGCCAAACCACAGTTCATAAGGCGTCGTCTCAACGGATTTAGATGGTGCCCTATTTAACGTGAATGCAGCTATCTCTAAAGCATAACCCCAAACTGATAGCGGTAAATCGGTAAGAGACATCATAGATCGCACCATATCTAATAAAGTACGGTTACGACGTTTGGACACACCATTACATTGTGGTGTTCAGGGTGGCGTGAGTTGTGAAACTATTCCACATTGTTTCAAATGAAGACCAAACTCATAACTCAAATATTCTCCTCCATGATCAGATCGTAGAAACTTTATTTTCTTGTTACGATGATTTTCCACTTCACTCTGAAATTCTTTGAACTTTTCAAATGTTTCAGACTTATGTTTCATCAAGTAGATATACCCATATCTGCTCAAATCATCTGTGAAGGTGAGAAAATAACGATACCCGCCGCGAGCCTCAATATTCATCGGACCACACACATCACTATGTATGATTTCCAACAAATCTATTGCTCGCTCCATAGTTCTGGAGAACAGCGTTCTAGTCATCTTGCCCATGAGGCATGGTTCGCAAGTACCAAGTGATTCATAATCAAGTGATTCCAAAAGTCCATCAGAATGGAGTTTCTTCATGTGCTTTACACCAATATGACCTAAACGGCAGTGCCACAAATAATTTGCACTATAATTATCAACTCTGCATCTTTTAGCTTCAATATTATGAATATGTGTATCCCTACTATCGAGATTCATCAAAAATAGACCACTCTTCAAGGGTGCATGACCATAAAAGATATTACTCATATAAATAGAACAACCATTATTATCAGATTTAAATGAATAACCGCCCCGCATCAAAGAAGATCCAGATATAATGTTCATGCTCAACACTGGCACAAAATAACAATTATTTAGGTCTAAAACTAATCTCGAAGGTAGATGTAGAGGTAGCGTGTCGACTGCGATCACATCGACTTTGGAACCATTTCCCACGCGCATCGTCACCTCGTCCTTAGCCAATCTTCGCTTAATCCGTAGCCCCTGTTTCGAGTTGCAACTATTAGCAACAGAACCAGTATCAATTACCCAGGTGCTACTGCAAGCATTAGTAAGGTACACATCAATAACATGTATATCACATATACCTTTGTTCACCTTGCCATCCTTCTTATCCGCCAAATACTTGGGGCAGTTCCGCTTCCAGTGACCAGTCCCTTTGCAGTAGAAGCACTCAGTCTCAGGCTTAGGTCCAGATTTGGGCTTCTTCACTTGAGCAGCAACTTGCTTGACGTTCTTCTTGAAGTTCCCCTTCTTCCCTTTACCCTTTTTCTTGAAACTGGTGGTCTTGTTGACCATCAACACTTGATGCTCCTTCTTGATTTCTACCACCGCAGCCTTTAGCATTGCGAAGAGCTCGAGAATCGTCTTATCCATCCCTTGCATATTATAGTACATCACGAAGCTCTTGTAACTTGGTGGCAGTGATTGAAGAACTCTATCAATGACACTACCAACAGGAAGATTAACTCCCAGTTGAGTCAAGTGGTTGTGATACCCAGACATTCTGAGTATATGTTCACTGACAGAACTATTCTCCTCCATCCTGCAGCTGTAGAATTTATTGGAGACTTCATATCTCTCAATCCGGGCATTTTCTTAAAATATTAACTTCAGCTCCTGGAACATCTCATATCCTCCATGACATTCAAAACGTCGTTGAAGTCCCGATTCTAAGCCGTAAAGCATGGCACACTAAACTATCGAGTAGTCATCAGCTTTGCTCTGCCAGACGTTCATAACATCTGGCGTTGCTCCTGCAGCAGGTTTGGCACCTAGCGCTGCTTCTAGGATGTAATTCTTCTGTGCAACAATGAGGATAATCCTCAAGTTATGGACCCATTCCGTGTAATTGCTATCATTGCCTTTCAACTTTGCTTTCTCAAGGAACGCATTAAAATTCAACGGAACAACAGCACGGGCCATCTATCTACAACAACATAGACATGCAAAATACTATCGGGTACTAAGTTCATGATAAATTAAAGTTCAATTAATCATATTACTTAAGAACTCCCACATAGACAAACATCCCTCTAATCATCTAAGTGATCACATGATCCATATCAACTTAAACCATGTCCGATCATCACGTGAGATGGAGTAGTTTTTAATGGTGAACATCACTATGTTGATCATATCTACTATATGATTCACGCTCGACCTTTCGGTCTCCAGTGTTCTAAGGCCTTATCTGCATATGCTAGGCTCGTCAAGTTTAACCCGGGTATTCTGCGTGTGCAAAACTGGCTTGCACCCGTTGTATGTGAACGTAGAGCTTATCACACCTGATCATCACGTGGTGTCTCGGCACGACAAACTTTCACAACGGTGCATACTCAGGGAGAACACTTATACCTTGAAATTTAGTGAGAGATCATCTTATAATGCTACCGTCGATCTAAGCAAAATAAGATGCATAAAGGATAAACATCACATGCAATCAATATAAGTTATATGATATGGCCATCATCATCTTGTGCTTGTGATCTCCATCTCCAAAGCACTATCATGATCACCATCGTCACCGGCTTGACACATTGATCTCCATCGAAGCATCATTGTCATCATGCCAAATATTGCCTCCACGACTATCGCTACCGCTTAGTGATAAAGTAAAGCAACTACATGGCGATTGCATTTCATACAATAAAGCGACAACCATATGGCTCCTGCCAGTTGTCGATAATTGTGTTACAAAACATGATCATCTCATACAATAAAATTTAGCATCATGTCTTGACCATATCACATGACAACATGCCCTACAAAAACAAGTTAGACATCCTCTACTTTGTTGTTGCAAGTTTTATGTGGCTGCTACGGGCTGAGCAAGAACCGTTCTTACCTACGCATCAAAAACTACAACGTGGTATAGTGATTGCTTTTTGATCTTCAGAAAGAACCCTGTTCATTGAATCCAATTCAACTAAAGCTGGAGAAATACACACCCACTAGCCACCTATGTGCGAAGCACATCGGTAGAACCAGTCTCGCGTAAGCATACGCGTAATGTCGGTTTGGGCCGCTTCATCCAACAATGCCTCTGAATCAAGGATCAACTAGTGACGGCAAGCAATATGTATATACCCACGCCCACAACTCCTTTGTGTTCTACTAGTGCATATAACATCTACGCATAAACCTGGCATGGATGCCACTATTGGGGAACGTAGTAATTTCAAAAAAAATCCTACGCACACGCAAGATCATGGTGATGCATAGCACCGAGAGGGGAGAGTATCGTCCACGTACCCTCATAGACCGTAAGTGGAAGCATTATGAGAACATGGTTGATGTAGTCGTACGTCTTTACGATCCGACCGATCCAAGTACCGAACGCACGGCACCTCCGAGTTCAGCACACGTTCAGCTCGATGAGGTCCCACGAACTCTGATCTAGCAGAGCTTCACGGGAGAGTTCCGTTAGCACGACGGCATGATGACGGTGATGATGTTGCTACCGACACAGGGCTTCGCCTAAGCACCGCTATGATATGATCGAGGTGGATTATGGTGGAGGGGGGCACCACACACGTCTTGGAACAATCAACTTGTGTGTCTTTGGGTGCCCCTGCCCCCATATATAAAGGAGCAAGGGGGAGGCCAGCCGGCCTTGGTGCGCCCCAAGGAGAGGAGGAATCCTCGTCCTAGTAGGAGTAGGATTCATCCTTTCCTAGTCCTAATAGGAAGGGGGAAGGGGGAAGGAAAGAGAGGGAGAGGGAAAGAGGGGTTGCGCCCCCTCCCCTAGTCCAATTCGGACTCCTCATCGGAGGGGGCGCGCCATATCCTGGGCTGCAGCCCTCTCTCTCTCCTCAGGCCCACTAAGGCCCAATACTTCCCCGGGGGGTTCTGGTAACCCCTCCGGCACTCCGGTTTTCTCCGAAACCATCCGGAACTCTTCCGGTGTCCGAATATAGCCGTCCATTATATCAATCTTCACGTCTCGACCATTTGGAGACTCCTCGTCATGTCCGTGATCACATCCGGGACTCCGAACTACCTTTGGTACATCAAAACACATAAACTCATAATACCGATCGCCACCGAACTTTAAGCGTGCAGACCCTACGGGTTTGAGAACTATGTAGACATGATGGAGACTCGTCTCCGGTCAATAACCAATAGCGGAACCTGGATGCTCATATTGGTTCCTACATATTCTACGAAGATCTTTATCGGTCAAACTGCATAACAACATACGTTGTGATCTCCAAAACCAATTACGTTGTGACGTTTGGTAGCACACAAAGTGTTCCTCCGGTACTCGGGAGTTGCATAATCTCATAGTCATAGGAACATTTATAAGTCATGAAGAAAGCAATAGCAACAAACTAAACGATCATCGTGCTATGCTAACGAAATGGGTCAAGTCAATCACATCATTCTCTAATGATGTGATCCCGTTAATCAAATGACAACTCATGTCTATGGATATTGAACATAACCATCATTGATTCAACAAGCTAGTCAAGTAGAGGAAAACTAGTGACACTCTGTTTGTCTATGTATTCACACATGTATTAAGTTTCTGGTTAATACAATTCTAGCATTAATAATAAACATTTATCATGATATAAGGAAATATAAATAACAACTTTATTATTGCCTCTAGGGCATATTTCCCTCATCTCCCTCTCCCTCTCTTTCCTCCCCCCTTCCCCCTTCCTAGTAGGACTAGGAAATGATGAATCCTACTCCTACTAGGAGGAGGATTCCTCCTATCCTTGGGACGCACCAAGGCCGGCCTGCCTCCCCCCTTGCTCCTTTATATATGGGGGCGGGGGGCACCCAAAGACACACAAGTTGATTGTTACAAGCCATGTGTGGTGCCCCCCTCCACCATAATCCACCTCGATCATATCATAGCAGTGCTTAGGCGAAGCCCTGCGTCGGTAGCAACATCATCACTGTCATCACACCATCATGCTGACAGAACTCTCCCTTGAAGCTCTGCTGGATCGGAGTTCGTGGGACGTCATCGAGCCGAACATGTGCTGAACTCGGAGGTGATGTGCGTTCGGTACTTGGATCGGTCGGATCATGAAGATGTACGACTACATCAACTGCGTTCTCATAACGCTTACGGTCTACGAGGGTACCTGGACGATACTCTCCCCTCTCATTGCTATGCATCACCATGATCTAGCGTGTGCATAGGAATTTTTTTGAAATTACTATGTTCCCCGACAATAGATGAGGTAGAATAGATGAGCATCACAAAGTGTAGAGTTTTTTCAAAACAAATGAGTCAAAAACTTAGTTTTAGTTCTCCATAGAAATCATTTCGGAGCTACCGATTTGATAAACTCGGTGATACCGAAGCAACTTTTGGAACCTAAACTAGTGAACTCGGCCAGACCGAGTCACAGTTCGGTGGCACCAAGATTGCTAGGGTTTCACAAAGAGTCGAACTCGGTCGCACCGATTTGCAATTTCCGATCAGACCGAAAACGCATGTGCAATGGCCTAAGCCAAATCGGTGAGACCGATTTCAACAACTCGGTCGGTCCGAGATGAGTTCGGCGGAAACCTAACCCTAAATTTTCAAATCAAACAAAACCTAAAGGATGTTTTCTCTGGATAGATTTTTTTCATACGTGGTAATGATCATGGCAAAGCAATGTGCTAGGAATCAGAGTAAGGAAATAGCACAAAGTATCGAACCCATACCCTAGTTCGGCGGGAGTTCGCTACGGCGACAACGGCGGAGCAGAATTCCGTTGACGACGACAGAAACCATCGGCAGGAGGTCATTGGCGGTGAGGAGACGATCCGGAGACCCGAGGAGGCAGAGCAGGATATGCGCGGGCTGAGGAGGTTTGAAGAAATTTCCAAATTCTCACCCGTGGGTATATATATCCCGACCCTGTCGGTGCGACTAGGTGGAACAACTCGGTGTCACCGAGATGCAGAATCGCAAGCGGTTACTGCAACTCGGTGTGACCAAAAAGTTCAAATCGGTTGCACCGAGATGGAAAACCTAGATCAACTTGGTGAACTCGGTGTGACCGAAGTGGATGACTCGGTCATACCGAAATGCACAAAGAGGTTTGGGAAGTTTAAGCCTATGACGAATCGGGGACTCCGAGTGCTCCTCACACAGAGTGGTTCGAATCTGACTTGATCAAACTTTGTGATGTAGCATGAATAGAGTTTGAGACGAGAAAAGCATAGATAGCTAGAGGAGGTTATTAGGCATTCTTGTCCATCCACTTGGCAAAAGAGAAAATGCCAAACAATCAAAACAACAAGTGGATTTCCTTGAATGAGTAAAATATGCAATCAACATGCTCACACAATAAAATGGAAAATGAATTATGTGGCAAAGCATGCACAAACACACTAGCATCTATCAAGTAATTGGCGATGACTAGGTCATCTATATATGAGATATTGACTAAGGAGTCAAATGAGAACATTTGATCGTAGGTCCTACTAATCGTTTAAGCAGAAGTGGGGTTACCACTTTTACATAAAGCATTGTTGTGCTCACACCTTTAGAGTTGCTTTAGCTCAGTTGATTAGAGTAAAGATCCCCCTAGATGTGATATCCCCCTAAGAGGGATGAACTAACCTTGGGTTTTGTCGATGATGACTTCATGTAGGTGTTGAAGATGTGGATGCTCAATGTTGATGTAGATCATTTGGATCAATCCATTGGAGTGAGTTGCACTTTCAATACCTATACGGGTTAGTCCCACAAGGAACAAACAAGGATATCCATAGACATAGAGTGATGTACACACAAGATGATGTCCATGAAATCATTAGGTTACCTTGTCCCTTGTCTTACCAAACAAGAGGGTTTGTGACTCCTTGAACTAGTGCAAGATGTGGAGGTTGTTTGCACTTGTCCTTGCCAAAAATATACGAGTGAAGTATGTTGGCAGAGTCACCCTCAAGAACTCTCTAGTTGTTCTTCTTCGGGATCCACATCATCTTGATGGGAATCCTTGCAGTTGTAGTCATACTTGATGAAGTAGAACTTGATGTAGTCTTGGGAACACACTTGACCAAGGCCTTAGGAGCTTCTTCAAATGCATCAATCTCCTCTTGAAGCTTGTCCTTCCCTTTTTGCTTTTGCTCTTGTGGTGGAAGATCATCTTGAGCTTGTGTCCCTTGGAAAGAAGTAGGATCATACTTCTCTTTTTGAGGAACAAACTTCATCTTGGGGTATTGATCTTCTTCCCACTCAACTCCATTGGCATTGAACTTTCGTTCAAAACCAATACCTTGATTGTTCCGATGCCTTCCTTGCTTGCATACAATTTCCTCAAATTGCTTACTTCCAGCAAGACTCTTGTAGACACCTTTCTCTATAATTCCCTTCAATAAGCTATTTTCTTGCTCAACTGTAACTTGGCTAAGAGAATTATTAGTGGAATCAAGAGAACTACTAGAAGCAACAATATTGGATTTAACATGATTGTTGTTGCTACTATAAGAAGCATATTTCCTACTCTTATTGCTAGATTTAACTTGTGGCATGTAAGTAGACAACAGTAAACGCTTGGCAATGTAAGAAGAACTTTTCTTGCAAAGATCATCATTGATTGCCTTTAAGAACCCATGCTCTTGCTCAAGGTTGAGCATTTAAAAGTGTAACTTCTCATGAGTCTTTAAAAGTTCTTGATGATCTTCCAAGGTAGTTTCATGAGCTAACTTAAGAGTTTTTAGTTCTTTAGTTAGACATTCAATCTCCTTATTATCATTGTCATTTGTTTTATCTTGATTAGCATGATTAATAGCAAGTTCGTCATAGTTTTCATCACTAGAGTTGTCAATAAGTGAATCCCATCACCTAGAAAAGCATCTTCATCACTATTGAAATCAACATACTCGGGGTGTGATACCTTTGGACCTTTAGCCATGAAGCATATTCCAATTCCTTCATTTGGTGAGTCAAATATGTCATAGGAGTTGGTTGACACAAGTGCTAGACCGGCAACACCTTCATCTTGAGTATATTCGGAGTCGGAGTGATAACTTCTCTCAGAGTGATTGTCGGAGTCAGAGCCGGATACCCATCACCAACATGATCTTGATGTCTCCGTTTTGTGTAGCTCCTTGATGATTTGTCCTTCCTTACCGAATCCTTGCTTCTTCGTGATGTTCTTCGTTCATAATAGTCATCTCTACTCCTTCTCTCTCTTGGTGGTGATTCTTCTCCTCTACTTTTCCTTTTGGGTGAATATTCTCTTCTTTTGAAGGGAGCCGTACACTCATTGGAGTAGTGTCCGGGTCTTCCACAATTGTAGCAATTATGTTCACGACTCGAAGATCTTTTGTCATTGTAGGACCTTCACTTGGAACTTCTTTCCTTGCTTCTACTCTTGTAGAACTTGTTAAAGTTCTTCACCATTACGCTCTATTGTTCATTGAAGGCGTGTTTCTCACTTGATTATGTAGGAGCATCAAATGAGGCTTTGTAAGCACCACTTGACTTGTTGTGAAGCTCTTCCTTATCCTTGAGTGACATCTCATGAGCAACAATTCTTCCAATGACTTCCGTTGGCTTGAGATCTTTGTAATTGGGCATCATTTGAATCAATGTACACATGGTATCGTATTTTCCATCCAAGGCTCATAGGATCTTCTTGATGATGAATCTATCGGTAATATCTTCACTTGCTAAGCCGACAATCTCATTTGTGATGAGAGCGAGCCTGGAGTACATTTCAGCGACACCTTCACCATCCTTCATTTTGAACTTGTCAAGTTGACGTTGAAGCACACCCAATTTGGATTCCTTGACGGAGTCGATACCTTCGTGCATATCAATCAAAGTATCCCAAATTTCCTTTGCATTCTCAAGACGGTTGATTTTGTTGAATTCTTCAGGGCACAATCCGTTGAAGAGGATATCGCAAGCTTGAGCATTGTATTCCAGCATCTTCAACTCTTTCGCGGTAGCTTCATGGTTTGGTTCTCGCCCATCAAAGAATTCACCTTGCAAGCCAATACACACAATAGCCCAAACGGTGGGGTTATGTCCAAGAATATGCATTTTCATCTTATGCTTCCAACTAGCACAATTAGTACCATCAAATTAAGGACCTCTACAATGGTAATTTCCCTCACTAGACACCATACTCTCCTTGGTTGTGAAACCAAGGCTATGGTCACCAAACGCTATGGAAATCAAGGCAAATGTAAGCCAAAGCTCTGATACTACTTGTAGGATCGAAATTATGTCTAGAGGAGGGTGATTAGGCTACTTGACCAAATAAAAATCTAACCTTTTCCCAGTTTTAAGTCTTCACAGATTTTAACAACTTAGCACAAGTCAAGCAATCAACCTACACATGCAAGTATAAGAGTATAGCAGCGGAATGTAAAACATTGCACATGAAGGTAAAGGGAGGAGTTTGGAGGGAGCAAACGCAATGTAGACACAGAGATTTTTGGCGTGGTTTCGATAGGTGGTGCTATCGTACATCCACGTTGATGGATATTTCAACCCACGAAGGGTAACGGTTGCGCGAGTCCACGGAGGGCTCCACCCACAAAGGGTCCACGAAGAAGCAACCTTGTCTATCCCACCATGGCCATCACCCACAAAGGACTTGCCTAACTAGGGTAGATCTTCATGAAGTAGGCGATCTCCTTGCCCATACAAACTCCTTGGTTCAACTCCACAATCTTGACGGAGGCTCCCAAGTGACACCTAACCAATCTAGGAGACACCACTCTCCAAAAGGTAATAAATGGTGTGTTGATGATGAACTCCTTGCTCTTGTGCTTCAAATGATAGTCTCCCCAACACTCAACTCTCTCTCACTGATTTGGATTTGGTGGAAAGATGATTTGAGTGGAAAGCAACTTGGGGAAGGCTAGAGATCAAGATTCATATGGTTGGAATGGAATATCTTGGTCTCAACACATGAGTAGGTGGTTCTCTCTCTCAGAAAATGAATGTCGGAAGTGTGGGTGGAGGGGTATTTATAGCCTCCACACAAAATCTAGCCGTTGCACACAATTCACCAAACTCGGTAGGACCGAATCAGAAAACTCAGTGGGACCGATTCAGTTCAAAATGTGAACGTTAGGCTTTTCGGTGGGACCAACATGTCAACTCGGTGGGACCAATTTGATTAGGGTTAGGGCATAACGTAATCTCGGTGAGACCGATTACACAAACTCGGTGGGACCGATTTTGGTAATAAGCTAACCAGAAAGTTGGTCACGCAAACTCGGTGGGACTGAATCGCTCATTTCGGTGAGACCGAAACGTTACGAAAGGGAAACAGAGAGTTTTCATTGTGAACTCGATGGGACCGATCGCTCATATCGGTTGGACCGAAATGTTACGAAGGGAAACATAGAGTTTGCAATCCCATCTCGGTGAGACTAAGATCCCTATCGGTACGACCGATATGACTAGGGTTTCTCGCAGTGGCTATGTCAAGTCAACTCGGTGGCATCAGATAGAACATTTCGGTAGGGCCGAGTTTGACATTTTGGTTTGGGACATATGTGGATATGAGAAAGTGGTTGAGGGTTTTTGGAGCATATCACTAAGCATTTTGAGCAAGTAATCCATTAAGCAACACCTCATCCCCTTTTAATAGTATAGGCTTTTCCTATGGACTCAATCTGATCTTGGATAACTAAAATGAAAAAGGTGGAGTCTTGAGCTTGAGCCAATATGTGTCCTTAGCATTTTGAGGGGTCCACATTCTTAATCCATGCCATGCCAATCATTGAACTTTCTGAAATGATCATCTTGAAATAGTATTAGTTCAATGAGCTATATGTCGTTAATAATTACCAAAACCACCGAGGGATAGTTGCACTTTCAGTTTGGCATTCTCATAGGCCTGGGTTCTCCACTCATCAAGTGATCTAATGTCAAATAGTCTCTTCTCACTAGCAAGTTTGAAATCATAATTGAGCTCTTTAATGGCCCAATATGCCTTATGTTCTAGTTCGAGAGGTAAGTGACATGCTTTTCCATAAACCATTTTATACATAGACATACCCATAGGATTTTTATATGCAGTTCTATAGGCCCATAATGCATCATCAAGTTTCTTGGACCAATTCTTTCTAGATCTATTAACAGTCTTTTGCAAAATTAATTTAATCTATCTATTACTCAGTTCTACTTGACCACTAGACTGTGGGTGGTATGGAGATGCAATTCTATGATTAACATCATACTTAGCAAGCATTTTACGAAAAGCACCATCAATAAAATGTGAACCACCATCAGTCATTAAGTACCTAGGGACTCCAATCCTCGGAAAAATAACTTCTTTAAGCATATTAATAGAGGCGTTGTGATCAGCACTACTAGTTGGAATAGCTTCTACCCACTTAGTAACGTAATCAACAACAACTAAAATATGTGTATACTCATTAGAGGAAGGAAACGGTCCCATATAATCAAAGCCCCAAACATTAAATGGTTCAATAACAAGTGAATAGTTCATAGGCATTTCTTGGTGTCTACTAATATTACCAATTCTTTGACATTCATCACAAGACCAGACAAACTTACGGGCATCTTTGAAAAGAGTAGGCCAATAAAAACCGGATTGCAATACCTTATGTGCAGTTCTATCTCCAGCGTGGTGTCCTCCATAAGCATCGGAGTGACACTTGCGTAGGATCTGTTCCTGTTCATGCGCATGTACACAATGTCTAATAACACCATCTACTCCTTTATAAAGGTGTGGGTCATCCTAGAAGTAATGTCTCAAATCATAGAAAAACTTTTTCTTTTGCTGGTGTGAAACTAGGAGGTATAAATTTAGCAACAATGGAATTAGCATAATCAGCATACCATGGAGCAGTATGACAAGCATTTATGACAGCTAATTGTTCATCAGGAAAACTATCATCAATAGGGAGTGGGTCATCAAGAACATTTTCTAACCTAGACAAGTTGTCTGCAACGGGGTTCTCAGCTCCCTTCCTATCAATAATATGCAAATCAAATTCTTGTAGCAAGAGAATCCATCTAATAAGTCTAGGTTTAGCATCTTTCTTTTCCATAAGGTATTTAATAGCAGCATAATCAGTGTGAACTGTTACTTTAGAATCAACAATATAAGGTCTGAACTTATCACAAGCAAATACAATTGCTAAAAATTCTTTTTCAGTAGTAGCATAATTTCTCTGGGCACTGTCTAGAGTTTTACTAGCATATTGGATATCATTTAATTTCTTATCAACTCTTTGTCCCAAAACAGCACCTACAGCATAATCACTAGCATCACACATAATTTCAAAGGGTAAATTCCAATCAGGTGGCTGAACAATAGGTGCAGAAATCAAGGCTTTCTTAAGTATTTCAAATGCTTCTACACAATCATCATCAAAGACAAAAGGAACATCTTTTTGTAAGAGATTAGTCAGAGGCCTAGAAATTTTTGAGAAGTCTTTAATGAACCTCCTATAAAAACCGGCATGACCAAGGAAACTTCTTATACCTTTAATGTCCTTAGGACACAACATCTTTTCAATAGCATCAACTTTAGCTTTATCAACTTCAATACCTCTTCCAGAAATTTTATTCCCCAAGACAATACCTTCATTAACCATAAAGTGGCACTTCTCCCAATTCAAGACAAGATTAGTTTCTTCACAACTCTGCAAAACTCGATCAAGTTTGCTTAAGCAATCATCAAAATAAGTTCCATACACATAGAAATCATCCATGAAAACCTCAACACTCTTTTCACAAAAGTCAGAGAATATAGTAGTCATACATCTTTGAAAGGTAGCAAGTGCATTACATAAACCAAAAGGCATACATCTATAAGCAAAGGTACCGAAAGGGCAAGTAAAAGTGGTCTTTTGCTGATCCTCTTTCGACACAGGTATTTGAGAGAAACCAGAATAACTGTCTAGAAAGCAAAAATGTGTATGTTTGGATAATATTTCTAGCATTTGATCAATAAAAGGTAAAGGGTAATGATCCTTTCTAGTAGCTTTATTTAATTTGCGGAAATCAATTACCATTCTATAACCTATAACAATTCTTTGTGGACTCAATTCGTCTTTATCATTAGGAACAACAGTAATACCTCCCTTCTTAGGGACACACTGGACAGGACTTACCCATAGACTATCAGCAACAGGATAAATTATGCCTGCCACCAGAAGCTTTAGAATTTCATTTCTTACCACTTCTTTCATCTTAGGATTTAACCGTCGTTGGTGATCAACAATCGATTTAGCGTCTTTCTCCAATTTTATTTTGTGCTAGCATAAAGTGGGACTAATGCCCTTAAGATCATCAAGAGTATATCCAATAGCAGCACAGTGCTTCTTCGGAGTTTTCAATAATTTCACTTCTTCTTGCTCTGAAAGGTTAGCACTAATAATAACAGGATATATCTTATTTTCATCAAGATAAGCACATTTAAGAGTATCAGGTAATGGTTTAAGCTCAAACACGGGATCACCCTTGGGTGGAGGAGGATCCCCTAGAATTTCAACAGGCAAGTTGTGTTTTAAAATAGGTCCCTGTTTAAACAATACTTCATCTATTTCCCTTCTTTCATTCATAAACATATCATTTTCATGGTCTAGCAAATATTGTTCTAAAGGATCATTAGGAGGCACGGCAATAGAAGCAAGACCAATAATTTCATATTTACTAGGAAATTCTTTATCATGGGGTTGTCTACGAAATTTAGCGAAATTGAAATCATGAGACATATCCCCTAAACCAACAGTAACAATATCCTTTTCGCAGTCTATCTTAGCATTAACAGTATTCAAGAAGGGTCTACCAAATATAATGGGACAAAAGTCATCTTGTGGGAAGAAAGAACAAGAAAATCAGTAGGATATTTAATTTTCCCACACAAAACTTCAACATCTCTAACAATCCCAACTGGTGAAATAGTATCTCTATTGGCAAGCTTAATAGTAACATCAATATGTTCTATCTCAGCAGCTGCAATATCATGCATAATTTATTTATATAAAGTATAAGGTATTGCACTGACACTAGCACTCATATCACATAAGCCATGATAATAGTGATCTCCTATTTTAACAGAAACATCAGGCATGCCAACAATAGGTCTATGTTTATTTTTAGTATCAGGTCTAGCAATTCTAGCAGCTTCATCACAGAAGTAAATAACATGCCCATCAATATTATCGACCAAGAGATCCTTAACCATAGCAACACTAGGTTCAACTTTAATTTTCTCAGAGGGTGTAGGTATTCTAGCATTACTCTTACGAACCATAGTTAAAGCTTTAGCATGATCCTTTATTCTAACAGGGAAATGTGGTTTCTCAATATAAGCGGTAGGAACAAGAGGATCAACATTATAAGTGATGGTCTTTTCTTCAACTTTAATAGGTTCAGCTACTTTTGCTTCAATGGGAGGATGATATTTAAACCACTTCTCCTTAGGGAGATCAACATGAGTAGCAAATGATTCACAGAAAGAAGCTACTATCTCAGAGTCAAGTCCATATTTAGTGCTAAATTCACAAAAAGCATCGGTATCCATAAAAGATTTAACACAATCAAACTTAGGTGTTATACCTGACTCCTTACCTTCGTCGAGTTCCCAATCTTCAGAGTTGCGTTTAATTATTTCTAGTAAATCCCATCTGAATTCAATAGTCTTCATCATAAAAGAACCAGTACAAGAAGTATCGAGCATGGAGCGATTATTGAGAGAAAGTCGAGCATAAAAATTTTGAATCATAATTTCTCTTGAGAGCTCATGATTGGGGCATGAATATAACATTGACTTAAGCCTCCCCCAAGCTTGAGCGATACTTTCTCCTTCACGAGGCCAAAAATTATATATATAATTACGATCACGATGAACCAGATGCATAGGATAAAACTTCTGATGAAATTCCAATTTCAATCGGTTGTAGTTCCACGATCCAATATCATCACATAGCCTAAGCCATGTCAATGCCTTTCCCTTCAAAGATAAAGGGAATACCTTTTATTAATAATATCCTCGGGCATACCTGCATGCTTAAATAATCCACAAACTTCATCCACATAGATTAGGTGCATATCGAGATGTAATGTTCCATCTCCTGTAAAAGGATTAGCTAGTAGTTTCTCTATCATACCCGAAGGAATTTTAAAGTAAACATTTTCAGTAGGTTCAGTAGGTTGAGGAGAAACTCTTTGCTCTACTGGTCGGGGTGAAGATACCCTGAACAAGCCCCTCAAAGGATTATTTTCCATAGTAACAAGTGACAGTAAATTTCAGCACACTATATAAATTTTTCCTTACCAAATTCCACCTACCAAAGGCGCTTCACTCCCCGGCAACGGCGCCAGAAAAGAGTCTTGATGACCCACAAGTATAGGGGATCTATTGTAGTCATTTCGATAAGTAAGAGTGTCGAACCCAATGAGGAGCAGAAGGAAATGACAAGCAATTTTCAGTAAGGTATTCTCTGCAAGCACTGAAATTATCGGTAATAGATAGTTTTGTGATAAGGTAATTCGTAACGGGTAACAAGTAACAAAAGTAAACAAGGTGCAGCAAGGTGGCACAATCCTTTTTTAGCAAAGGACAAGCCTGGACAAACTCTTATATAAAGGAAAGTGCTCCCGAGGACACATGAGAATTATCGTCAAGCTAGTTTTCATCATGCTCATATCATTCGCGTTCGTTACTGATACGTCTCCGTTGTATCTACTTTTCCAAACACTTTTGCCCTTGTTTTGGACTCTAACTTGCATGATTTGAATGGAACTAACCCGGACTGATGCTTTATTCAGCAGAATTACCATGGTGTTATTTATGTGCAGAAACAAAAGTTCTCGGAATGACCTGAAACTGCATGGGACAACTTTCCGAAAAACATAAAAAATCCTTGCAAAAGATGAAGGTCAGGGGGGGCCACCACCTATCCACGAGGGTGGGGGCGCGCCCCTACCTCGTGGGCCCCCTGGAGCTCCCCCGACCTCAACCCCAACTCTATATATTTGCTTTCGGGGAGAAAAAAATTAGAGAGAAGAAATCATCGCGTTTTACGATACGGAGCCGCCGCCAAGCCCTAAAACCTCTCGGGAGGGCTGATCTGGAGTCCGTTCGGGGCTTCGGAGAGGAGAATCCGTCGCCATCGTCATCATCAACCATCCTCCATCACCAATTTCATGATGCTCACCGCCATGTGTGAGTAATTCCATCGTAGGCTTGCTGGACGGTGATGGGTTGGATGGGATCTATCATGTAATCGAGTTAGTTTTGTTAGGGTTTGATCCCTAGTATCCACTATGTTCTGAGATTGATGTTGCTATGACTTTGCTATGCTTAATGCTTGTCACTAGGGCCCGAGTGCCATGATTTTAGATCTGAACCTATTATGTTTTCATCAATATATGAGAGTTCTAGATCCTATCTTGCAAGTCTATAGTCACCTATTATGTGTTATGATTCGTTAACCCCGAAGTGACAATAATCGGGATACTTACCGGTGATGACCATAGTTTGAGGAGTTCATGTATTCACTATGTGTTAATGCTTTGTTCCTGTACTCTATTAAAAGGAGGCCTTAATATCCCTTAGTTTCCGTAAGGACCCCGCTGCCATGGGAGGGTAGGACAAAAGATGTCATGCAAGTTCTTTTCCATAAGCATGTATGACTATATTCGGAATACATGCCTACATTATATCAATGAACTGGAGCTAGTTCTGTGTCACCCTAGGTTATGACTGTTACATGATGAACCGCATCTGGCATAATTCTCCATCACTGATCCATTGCCTACGAGCTTTCCATATGTTGTTCTTAGCTTATTTACTTTTCCGTTGCTATTGCTATAATCACTACAAAAGACCAAAAACATTACTTTTACGATCATTACCATTTTCTTCTGTTACCACTACTATCATATTACTTTGCTACTAAACAGTTTGCTACAGATACTAAGTTTCCAGGTGTGGTTGAATTGACAACTCAGCTGCTAATACTTGAGAATATTCTTTGGCTCCCCTTTGTGTCAAATCAATAAATTTGGGTTGAATACTCTACCCTCGAAAACTATTGCGATCCCCTATACTTGTGGGTTATCAAGACTATTTTCCGGCGCTGTTGCCGGGGAGCATAGCTCTATTCTTTGAGTCACTTGGGATATATATCTGCTTATCATTATGAAGAACTTGAGAGATCCTAAAACCAAGATCTATCCCTCATCTACGAGGGAAGGTAAGGAACTGCCATCTAGCTCTGCACTTGATTCACCTTCTGTTTTGAGTAAGCTTGCGACACCTAAACCTGCTTCTGCTATTCGTTCTGATATGTCGCATGTATTGATGATGCCACTTCTGCTATGCATGATACTTATGATGAAACTACTTATATGCTTGATACTACTGTGCCACTTAGTGAATTTGTTGATGAACAACTTGCTAGGGCTAGAGAGAGTGAAAATATTGAATCTGATAATACTGATGAAAGTGATGATGAAGACTTGCCTGTTATTCCTAAGGGTTATGTTTTTGATAAAGAAGCTTCTTTAGCTATTTTAGCTTGCAAAGATAGATACGAACTCAAGAGGTTATTAGCTAAATGGAATTAGCAATCTCTAAATGCTAGAATGAAACCTGACCCTGCTTTTGCTACTTCCCTATCTGTGTTACTGATAAGGATTATGCATTCTATGTTGATCCCGATATAATTACTTTGGTTGAATCTGATCCTTTTCATGGCTATGAATCTGAAACTGTTGTGGCACGTCTTACTAAATTAAATGATATAGCTACCCTGTTCACTAAAGATGAGAGAACTCGTTACTTTTATATCCTTAAAATATTTCCATTCTCATTAAAGGGTGATGCTAAAGTATGGTTTAATTCTCTTGATCCTGGTTGTGTGTGTAGTCCCCAGGATATGATTTATTACTTCTCTGCTAAATATTTCCCTGCTCATAAGAAACAAGCTGCCTTAAGGGATATATATATAATTTTGTGAAAATCGAAGAAGAGAGTCTCCCACAAGCTTGGGGGAGGCTTCTCAAGTTACTTAATGCTTTTCCTGATCATCCTCTTAAGAAAAATGAAATACTTGATATCTTTTATAATGGACTAACTGATGCTTCCAGAGATTACCTGGATAGTTGTGCTGGTTCTGTTTTTAGGGAAAGAACACCGGATGAAGTTGAAATTCTATTGAATAATATGTTGACAAATGAAAATAATTGGACTCCTCCGAAGCCAATTCCTGAGCCTATTCCTAAACCAACTCCGAAGAAGAGAGGTATTCTATTTCTCAGTCCTTAAGATATGCAAGAGGCAAACAAATCTATGAAAGAAAAAGGTATTAAAGCTGGAGATGTTAAGAATTTACCTCCTATTGAAGAAATACATGGTCTTAATTTACCGCATGTTGAAGAAACTTATGATCTTAATCCTTTACCTATTGAAGAAACTCACGGTCTTGATAACCCGACACAGGTAGTGAAGGTAAATTCTCTCTATAGATTTGATGAAGGTGATATCCCTCGTTATAAGTCTGCTAGACAACGCTTCGATGAGTTTGACAATTTCATTATTAAACAAGAAAATTTTAATGCTTATTTCGGTAGACAATTGAAATACAACTCAAATATGCTTGAACACTTGGGTGATTATATGGCTAATGTCAAAGGTGAACTTAAACTTAATAGTAAACATGCTTCTATGGTTACCACTCAAGTAGAACAAGTACTTAAAGCTCAAAATGATTTGCTTAATGAATTGAATAGTAAGAATAATGATAATGCTATTAGAGTTATGACTAGAGGTGGTAAAATGACTCAGGAACCTTTGTATCCTGAAGGTCACCCTAAGAGAATTGAGCAAGATTCTCAGAGAAATAATATAGATGCACCTAGTCCTTCTAAAAGGAAGAAAAAGAAAAATGATAGGACTTTGCATGCTTCTAGTGAACCTATTGTTGATACACCTGAGAATCCAAATGATATTTCTATCTCTGATGCTGAAACACAATCTGGTAATGAACCTGAAACTAGTGATAATGTTAATGATAATGTTCATGATGATGCTCAACCTAGTAATGATAATGATGTAGAAATTGAACCTAATGTTGATCTTGATAACCCACAATCAAAGAATCAACGTTATGATAAGAAGGACTTTGTTGCTGGGAAACATGGTAAAGAAAGAGAACCATGGGTTCAGAAACCCATGCCTTTTCCTCCCAAACCATCCAAGAAAAAGGATGATGAGGATTTTGAGCGCTTTGCTGATCTTTTTGCGTATGCGATTAACTGATATGCTCAAAATGAATCCTTATGCTAAGTATATGAAATATATTGTTACTAATAAAAGAAAGATACTGGAAGCTGAAATTTCCACCATGCTTGCTAATTATACTTTTGAAGGTGGAATACCAAAGAAACTTGGAGATCCCGGTGTACCCACTATACCTTGCTCCATTAAAAGAAACTATGTTAAAACTGCTTTATGTGATCTTGGAGCCAGTGTTAGTGTTGTGCCTCTCTCTTTATATTGTAGACTTGATTTGAATAAGTTGACACCTACTGAAATATCTTTGCAAATGGCTAATAAATCAACTGCTATACCTGTCGGTATTTGTGAGGATGTGCCTGTTGTAGTTGCAAAAGTTACTATTTTAACGGACTTTGTTATTCTTGATATTCCCGAGGATGATAGTATGTCTATTATTCTTGGAAGACCTTTCTTGAACACTGCAGGGGTTGTTATTGATTGCACTAAAGGCAATATCACTTTTCATGTTAATGGTAATGAGCATACGGTACACTTTCCGAGGAAACAACCTCAAGTTCATAGTATCAACTCTATTGGAAAATTTTCATTGATTATATTTGGAGGTTTTGAATTTCCTCTTCCTACTGTCAAGAAGAAATATGATATTCTTATTATTGGGGATGTGCATATCCCCGTTGAGGTAACATAGTATTATTCGAAATTTCTCCGATTCCATGTTATTCGGAATGAGTTCGTTAACAAGACTTGATCAACCTTGTTAGTGGATTCCTTGTGATGATCATGAGATGGATGAAACTAGCAGGCACAACCTCCTGTGCCCTCCTTTTACTTTATGTTATTTATATTAAATAAAATAAAAATAGTATTTTTCTGTCTATTATCTGATTATCTGTGCAATATAAAAATACACCAAAAATAAAAGTTCTCCAAATGCCCTGAAATTTAAATATGATTTTTTCTGGAATATTTGAGAATATTTGGCACTAAGAACACAGTAGGGGGTCAACCACCTGCCCACGAGGGTGGAGGGCGCGCCCCCTGCCTCGTGGGCCCACGGTGGCCCTCCTCCACTTATCCTTTCACCCACACACTCCTTCTTCCTCCCCCAAACACGAATATCCAGCTCAAGCACGAGTTCTAGCTCATTTTGCTGCCATTTTCGATCTCCTTGCTCAAAGCACCTCTCACAAAACTGCTTGAGGAGATTGTTCCTTGGTATGTGACTCCTCCATTGGTCCAATTAATTTTTGTTATAGTGCTTTATTCATTGCAAATTTGTGCTTCCTAGGTGACCATGTTCTTGAGCTTGCATGTAAAATTTATATGGTTCCAAGTAGTTTTGATGCATGTTATAGGCTCTAGGCACTTGTATGAGTAGTTGCTATCAATATTATTGAGTTTGGTTTACTTTTATTTTGAAGTTACTAAAAATTTCCAGAATTTTTCAGAGGAAGAAATATGCTTAGGAAAATGTTCCAAGGTGGTTCTTCAAGGAAGCAAGGACCCAGGCTTGCAATGCGTGATGCTGATGAAGAGCCACCAAGAGACGCTCTAGTGTGTCCTTGTGAATGGCCTTCTGAGAACTTTATGGGTCGAGCGGGAATTAAGGAAGAATTTAACGCATATTTGCGTAACACTGATCTTGTGAGCTTCGAGGAAGAGAACTGCAGCCAGTATCACTATCTCACTAGTTCCTTTGTGAGGAGGTTTGAATTTTCGTCTTCACGTAATTCTCCAACTGTCATGTTTGATCTTTATGAAAATTCTTACACTATGGACTTAGAGGATTTTACCACTGCTTGCAAACTTCCACAATGGGGTAGTATCAGGGACCCTCACAAATCTGAATTTAGAGATTTTCTTGCCAATATAACTATGGGGGAATCCAGAGATATAACACAAGCTACCATAGGGAGCATTCATTTTCCTGCTATACATTATTTTGCTCTCTTCATAGGTAGATGCATTAATGGTAAAGATGAGGCATGTCACATGTGTGTCCCTGACCTCAGTATTCATAGGAGTGCTGTGTTAGGAGATAAATCTTATAATTTGGGAGCCATTGTTGCACGTAGGTTGCATCTTAATAGATTTAATGGAGATTTCTTTGGTGGAATTTATGCGACCCGCATAGCTAATTTTCTTGGTATAGCCATACGCGAAGATGATATTGAATTACCTCCTACTTACCTAGACTTTAATGTTATGGTTCACCACCAGTTTGTGGAGAGGAATGAATCACCTCTCCAGTATCGACTAATCTTTGACAGACGTCGTGCTGTCCATATTACTCTCCCTACTCCTGCCTTCTTTGATCATCAGGCAAAAGGAAGATATGTTATTACCAGAGAGGAGGCAGATGAGTACGAGAGGAGAGCGGAGGCCGCTCGTCGCCACGCTGCAGCTCGAGAGGTGATAGACGCTGCATCTTAGTATGACCCCAACTACTATTATGGATATCCGCCAGGCCAGCCGTGGCCATAGACCAACTTAGGCCAAAAGCCTAAGCTTGGGGGAGTACGTATTTCTCACCGACATTACATTTATGTTCACACACTCATTGCTAGATGTCGGTGCTCATACTTTTTCATTGTATCATCCATGCTAGTTTATTTCCTTTTTATGCTTTCTTCTTGTGTGTTTGATAAAACCTAAGAAAAACCAAAAAAATTAGTTGTAGCTTTTAATTAGTTTACTTTCCATGCCTGTAGTAGTAATTAAAAAGAAAACCCAAAAAGATTTCCTGTTCTTCTTCTGCTTGTTGGGAGCTTTCCCGTGTAAATAGTTTTATTTCTTTTCTTTGAGGGTCGATAGGAGAAGACCATAATTAAATTGTTGAAGTAGCTCTTATATGCATTATTGTTGATCTGACAAAAGATCCCATATTGCCTTGTCTTCTCCTGTTTACTGAATGCTTGCAAATTCCAGCTTAGTCCAATGCATGCACACTATTATTATTATTATTCACATTGTTCGGTCGTGCAAGTGAAAGGCAATTATGACGATATATGATGGACTGACTGGGATGAGAAAAGCTGGTATGAACTCAACCTCTTTTTTTGTAAATATGATTAGTTCATCGTTCCTGATTCAGCCTATTATGAATAAACATGTTTGCAATGACAACTAGAGATCATAGTTTCTTGTGCCATGCTTGATTAGCTATGAGTTATAATGGTTTACCTTGCGTGCCAACATGCTATTAAAATGGTTGTGATGTGGTATGATAGGGTGGTATCCTCCTCTGAATGATTTAAGTGACTTGACTTGGCGCATGTTCACGCATGTAGTTGAAACAAAATCAACATAGCCTTCACAATATTTATGTTCATGGTGGATTATATCCTACTCATGCTAGCATTCGGTGTTGATTAATTTTAATGCATGTTCATGACTTTTGTCACTCTCTAGCTGGTCGCTTCCCAGTCTTTTGCTAGCCTTCACTTGTACTAAGCAGGAATACTGCTTGTGCATCCAATCCCTTAAACCCCAAAGTTATTCCCTATGAGTCCACCATACCTACCTATATACAGTATCTACTGTCGTTCCAAGTAAATTTGTATGTGCCAAACTCTAAACCTTCAAATAAATATCCTATTTTGTATGCTCGAATAGCTCATGTATCAACTAGGGTTGTCCGTATCTTCCATGTTAGGCGGATTATTCTCAAGAGCAGTGGACTCTGCTCCTCGCTCACGAGAAAGTGGCTAGTCACCGGGATGCCCAGTCACATGCTTTATGCGAATCAAATCAAAATAATTACAAACAAAACTCCCCCTGGGACTCTTGTTAGTTGGAGGCACTCGTTGTTTCGAGCAAGCCATGGATTGATGTTTGTTGGTGGAAGGGGGAGTATAAACTTTACCATTCTGTTTGGGAACCGCCTATAATGTGTGTAGCATGGAAGATATCGCCATATCTAGGTTGTTATGTTGACAATGAAAGTATACCACTCAAAATATCATTCACCTCTATTTCAAAACCGAGCTCTGGCACCTCTACAAATCCCTGCTTCCCTCTGCGAAGGGCCTATCTATTTACTTTCATGTTCAGTCATCATCCTCTTATTAAAAAGCACCAGTTGGACAGCACCGCTGTCATTTGCATTCATTACTGTTAGTTTACATTGGGTATGACTTGATTGGATCTCTTTTACCATGAATTACAATGTCTAGTCAGTCCTTGATCTTTAAAGGTGCTCTGCATTTATGTTTTACGGTCTTAGAAAGGGCTAGCGAGATACCATCTTGTTATATCATATTATGATTGTTTTGAGAAAGTGTTGTCATCCGAGATATATTATTATTGCTCGCTAGTTGATTATGCTATTGATATGAGTAAACTTGAGACATAAGTGTTATTGTGAATGTGGTTAGTTATAATCTTTGCTGAAAACTTGAATGCTGGCTTTACATATCTACAACAACAAGAGCAAATAGAGTTTGTAAAAGTTTTTCTTTATCACTTTCAGTTTCTCAACTGAATTGCTTGAGGACAAGCAAAGGTTTAAGCTTGGGGGAGTTGATACGTCTCCGTCGTATCTACTTTTCCAAACACTTTTGCCCTTGTTTTGGACTCTAACTTGCATGATTTGAATGGAACTAACCCAGACTGACGCTTTTTTTAGCAGAATTACCATGGTGTTATTTATGTGCAAAAACAAAAGTTCTCGGAATGACCTGAAACTTCACGAGACAACTTTTCGGAAAATATAAAAAATCCTTGCAAAATATGAAGGCCAGGGGGCCCACCACCTGTCCACGAGGGTGGGGGCGCGCCCCCTACCTCATGGGCCCCCTGGAGCTCCTCCGACCTCAACCCGAAGTCTATATATTTGCTTTCGAGGAGAAAAAAACCAGAGAAAAGAAATCATCGCGTTTTACGATACAGAGCCGCCACCAAGCCCTAAAACCTCCCGGGAGGGCTGATCTGGAGTTCGTTCGGGGCTCCGGAGAGGGGAATCCGTCGCCATCGTCATCATCAACCATCCTCCATCACCAATTTCATGATGCTCACCGCCGTGCATGAGTAATTCCATCGTAGGCTTGCTGGACGGTAATGGGTTGGATGGGATCTATCATGTAATAGAGTTAGTTTTGTTAGGGTTTGATCCCTAGTATCCACTATGTTCTGAGATTGATGTTGCTATGACTTTGCTATGCTTAATGCTTGTCACTAGGGCCCGAGTTCCATGATTTCAGATCTGAACCTATTATGTTTTCATCAATATATGAGAGTTCTAGATCCTATCTTGCAAGTCTATAGTCACCTATTATGTGTTATGATCCGTTAACCCCGAAGTGACAATAATCGGGATACTTACTGATGATGACCGTAGTTTGAGGAGTTCATGTATTCACTATGTGTTAATGCTTTGTTCTTGTACTCTATTAAAAGGAGGCCTTAATATCCCTTAGTTTTCGTAAGGACCCCGCTGCCATGGGAGGGTAGGACAAAAGATGTCATGCAAGTTCTTTTCCATAAGCATGTATGACTATATTCGGAATACATGCCTACATTATATCGATGAACTGGAGCTAGTTATGTGTCACCCTAGGTTATGACTGTTACATGATGAACCGCATCCGGCATAATTCTCCATCTCTGATCCATTGCCTATGAGCTTTCCATATATTGTTCTTCGCTTATTTACTTTTCCGTTGCTATTGTTATCATCACTACAAAATACCAAAAACATTACTTTTACTATCATTACCCTTTGCTTCTGTTACCACTACTATCATATTACTTTGCTACTAAACACTTTGCCGCAGATACTAAGTTTCCAGGTGTGGTCGAATTCACAACTCAGCTGCTAATACTTGAGAATATTCTTTGGCTCCCCTTTGTGTCGAATCAATAAATTTGGGTTGAATACTCTACCCTTGAAAACTGTTGCGATCCCCTATACTTGTGGGTTATCAGTTACTTTGATAATTTGTTATGTGGGAGGACCGTTGCTTGGGTACTACCCTCCCTTGGACAAGCATCCCACTTATGATTAACCCCCCTCGCAAGCATCCACAACTATGAAAGAAGAATTAAGGTAAACCTAACCATAGCATGAAACATATGGTTCCAAATCAGCCCCCTACGAAGCAACGCATAAACTAGGGTTTAAGCTTCTGTCACTGTCGTGGTTTTGTCACGGAAGATGTCCTCGTGATAGGACTTAGTCGTGGAGCCATCGCTACGGGTTAGCTTAAAGGGGTTAAACCGGACAAGGGACATGAGAGTTTTATACTAGTTCGGCCCCTTACGATGAAGGTAAAAGCCTACGTCTAGTTGTGATGGAATTGCTGGGGTTTCGATGACCAGGGAGCGAATCCGCTTTGCCTGGCTCTCGAGTTTTTGTGTGTTGTTCCTAAACTGCCGCCGGGTCATCCCTTTATATACATAGGTCGGCGCCCGTCGGTTTACAGAGTCCCGAGGCCGGATCATCAATGTGTCCAACTCAGTCTCTATCCTTCCTATCTTACAATACAAGTTACATGAGAAAGTTCGTTTACATCTACAGACCTTAACCCGTCTTTGGGCCTTGGGCCTTCATAAAGTGCCACCAACCTTTGTCTTCCTGGGCTCCTAATCCTCATAGAGTTAACCTGGCTACTCCTGGCTGGTTTACGTCCAATAGTAATATCCCCAACATTAGGCCCCAGATTGATTTGAACTTGTTCATGTCTATCTTCAACACTTAGAAAAGTCCTTGCCCTTGCACCTTCGCATGAATCTTGTAAACCGACCTGACGTCATCTTCCGGATTTGTAGAAAACCGCCGTGATGTCATCTATCCATTAAAGCCGAAGATGCCTTTTATTAATGAGCATCCATCCATCAAGGCGACAATTTTATTAAATATCCATTTTTTAGCTCCTCGATTCCCGCGCCTGTCACTTATCTTTTCGCCTTATAAATAGGGCTGAGGCCCCTTTTTCTTTTTCCTCTGCTGCCTCTTTGTCTCTTCTTCCTCCTCGCGACGTCCATGTACCCGAGCGCCGCCGCCGTCGTCAAGCTTCGCCCCTGCCTCATCGTCGAACGCTGCATCAACCTGGCTGGACCAAAAAAGTACGGCGCATCTCCTCCGTTCATGTAACACTGGTAAGCCCTCTCTCTTTCCGCCCTAGATCTTCGCCATTAGGGTTTGTATCCATCGGAGTTCATCAAAGTTCTAGAGTTGTTCTTCCTTGTCCTTCTTGGTAGCATCGTAGGCTAGTCTTAGATCTGCTTTAGCCCTTGCACGACCGTAACCACAATCTCGTCCTTCCTTATTAGATCACTCCTTTACATAGACAACAACTCTTCTGATTCTGACGAACTGGTTAAACACCTGAAGTTTTTAGGTCTGAATATATTCTAGTTTTCTGTCACCCCTTAGATCTGAAATCACCATATAAATCTGTGAAACCTGTTTCCCTCACTTAGACATTTTTAGATCTGTACTCCTCACACCAATATAGACGGTTTAACTTTTTGAAGTATGATAATCCGGCAGGTACCATTGGTCCCCTTCTAAACCGCCGATACATTTATAATCCGGTTTAATAATATGCACATACATCTGCTTCTTTTCATTGCTTTACCATTCATAAACACTCTGTCGTAGGCGGTTTATAACTTCCTCCGATTTATTAATTTGACATGCTTGGATTCCTTTTCCCTCAACCTGTTGTACCTTATGCATCATAATTAATGAATCATAAACCGGCATTATGTTCTTCCCAGCTCTTCACTTGCAATGGCCAAACAGTTCTATTCCTGTAACTGGGTCCCTTCTCGAGTTACTGAGGAGCAATTGAACGGATTGGTCAAGATTGGTACTTTACCGAAGAAGAATGAGATCCGATGGCGAGTTCCTGGCCCGGAAAACCCTCCTACCCCCAAACAGGGTGAAGTAGTGGTGTTTGTTGATCATATAGGCCGGGGCTTTAAACCGCCCGGATGTAAATTTTTCCGAGATGTACTTGCCAGCTTTCAGCTCCATCCTCAAGACATTGGACCCAACTCGGTATCCAATATATGCAATTTTCAAGTTTTTTGTGAAGCATACCTACAAGAAGAACCAACTGTCGAGCTGTTCCGGGATTTCTTCCATTTAAACCGTCGCACTGAATTTGTAGACGGGCCCAATACTGAACTTGGCGGTGTCTCTATTCAGAAAAGGAAAGAGGTTGAGTTTCCTCATGCCAAACTTCACATTCACCCAAAGGAGTGGAACCAAACTTGGTTTTATTGCAGAGACACCTCCCCTGAAGATGAGAACCCTCTGCCGGGTTACCGTGCTCACCGGCTCGCTAATACTCATCCACTTACGGAACAACTAAGTGCCCAGGAAGGGGCCTCGTACGCACCTCAACTCGCCAATCTTAGAGACTTTATGGCCAACGGTTTAATAGGCGTGGACTTTGTTCGTTGCTGGATATCTAGGAGTATTCTGCCGTTAAGTCGCCGTGCCAGTTTAATGTGTGAGTACACTGGTGATGTACAAGACTCCCAACGTCATATCAATATTCAGCTAATAGATGAGGAAGTCATTGAGTCTATTAAGAAAATGTTGAATGAACCGGAAACTGTCTGCAGCAAGACCGGGTTAAGCCCCTTTTACACGCAAAACAAACCGCCCGCTGTAAGTATTGTTTGTGCTTCCGCTTTACACCTAATATTTTTGGACTGTGCAATCTTTGAATACCCTCTGCCCATTTTTAAATAGGGTGATGATCTGTTCTGGAAAAAGAAACCTCAAGAGAAAGCGGTGAAGCCTTCTCGTCCTAAAACGAAAGCCGTCAAGAAGACCACAAAGAGGAAGGCACCTGAACCCATCGGTTTAGAGCTTGATGACGACCCGGATGAACCGGAAGCAGAGGTAGAACTTTATTCACTTGGTTCACTTTTCATGCATCTCATTGACAATGATATTTATCGGGAGGACGTTGAGGGCAGCCAAGCTGACGATGCATAATTAATTATCCTTTCCTCCGGTTCAGACTCTCTACCAACACAAAAAATCTGTCAAGCAGTCCGGAAAGTAAGATTTTCTCACCCTCTTGCTCACTTGGATCCAACATTTATTTTGAAGAAGCAGCAGCACGAGGCTCGCTGCACAACCCGGCGCAGCGGTCAAACGGTCACTTCGACCGGTTTACCGAATACCCTGGTCCGGAAACGCCGATCTGAGGTCTCACCCACTTCTGACACTTCTTATCCCAAGGCCGGCTATTTCCGACAACGTCTTAATCCGTCTGATTCGAATTATCAGGTGACACCTCCTTCATCCTCTGGTCAGTGAACAGCGACACAACTCCCTCCCCTTAAGACCGTTGTTGGGTAAGTTTTAACTGAAGCATCTTTTCCTTTTCAGAGCCAAGGCACGACCCGGGAAGAAAACTCGGGTGAATAAACCGTCTGAAGAATTGGTTGTTGAACCGGAGCAAACCACTGAACCATAGGGTCCTCATGTAGACACTCTTGTTCATGAACCACCCCCTCCGGATCATGATTTGAATGAGCAAACAGAAGCTGAAGTAGCAGACCTTGCCGACAAACCGACAAGCCCGATCCATAATGCCGATGGACCGCCTAGTCCGGTGAAGGCTACTGATATCCCAACGACTCCAACACAGACTATTGGTAACAAGGAAGATTATGTTGTCATCACTGGTGTTGGTCATACCTCTCCTGGCAACCTTGTTGCTTTATCCAAACATAGCGCTAAAGAACAACGTGCTGCAATAGAAAAAGGAAAATGGAGCACCGATTTATCAAGCTACGCCCACCTTAGTGCTCAAGAACTCCATTCCGGCTTTCTCAACTGTCTGGACTCAAACCATGATTATGAAGCCGGTTTAGTGAATCTGATGAAGGAGCACTATGAGGTACTTTCATTGCTTGTCCTTTATTAAATCCAACTTGTTAGGATCAACTGTAGTAGCCCCCAAGGGCTGGTTTAGGATGGCAATCATAAATCGGGACTTTGTAATTTTTTGACCCTTGCATGCTTATCTTTCATATATCCAATAATCTTAAAATAAACCAGTACTTGATCATTGTTTTCCTATACTTTTCACATGTATAGTCCCCAAGGGCCAGTTTATCTTTCCAAGGTAAACTGGGTCTTTAATCAATGCTTCAACTTTGAACAGATGTACATTAGCCCCCAAGTGTCAAGGATAATGCGTGCATTGCACTTGGGACTTGCAAAAATTTCTGATAATAGAGCAAATAGGCATTAGCCCCCAAGTACAAAGTGCATAACTTGTTATACGCTTGGTACTTCAAATATACATATCCCATTGATGATTTATCTTGCCTTTGTAGGCCGAGCTGAGTAAGAAGGATGCTCAAACCACTGACCTTCAGGAGAACATTAAATCTCAGCAAGCGGAAGCTTCCAAAGCCAAGGAAGAACTGACTAATGCCTTAGCAGCCATGGAGAAGCTGAAGGAAACCTTTAATAAAGAGCGTGCAGATTGGGATACAGAGAAGGCCGGTTTAACAAAGAAGGCCGAAGACTCAGAAGCAGCCCTGAAGCCGGTGGTTGAAGAACTGACCGGCTTAAAACGGCAGATTAATGCCATGACCTCTGATGTATTTGGTGAGTATCCTCATATGAAGTTTTTCCAATTCATAATATCTTATCAATGGTCGGTTTACTGATGCTTTACAATGATAGGGACCCGCATTACTCATCTAGGCTCTGACATGCGGATGAAGCTTAAAGCGGCCTATACTTTGATAGAACAGCTGTACTCTAGATCCCAACGAGCTATTTGCACTGCAGCTTATAACAAGCCTCCTCCAATGTTGATAAAAGAAACCATCGAAAAGTTGTCCATGCTGCCTGCCCGGTTGGATGAACTGAAGAGATCAGCCGCAAGGTCAGGTGCGCTGACCGCGGTAATCCGGGCCAAGGCGTGGATTCCAGATCTTGAACTGGCAGAAATTGGTCAAGGCTATCCCGGCGTGAAAGAAGATGGATCGGAATTCAACAATGATGATCTTCGAAGGCTGACAAGAGAACTGCGACCCATTGCAAGCAAATTGGCGGATGAAACGGATCTGTCTCATTACCAGCCGGTTTATGATATGGATCAGAAGAGATATCCTACGACAATACATAACGTAGAAGATCTAACTCCGCCAATTCGTAAGCACACTTATGCCCCTGATATTGATCCTTCCAACCTTATAAGTGAATAAGTCGTGTTCCAAGCTTTAACCGGAACCGATTGGACGACGATTGATTTCCAGCCACTGGGTAGAGATGAAGAGGATGCGCCAATTCAAGATGATCCGGAATCCTCAAGTCGTCTAGATGAGGAATCCTAAACCAGAGGCCGGTTTATCAATTGCAGTCTGCCACTCATTATTGAAACAATTATTCTGTGTGGGCTGTTAAAGCGCCTTGTAATAGGATAGCGTAAACACTTTATCTGTGATGCCATCGAGCATGTTTATTTTGCGTGATGCTGATAACTCACCATGCCTTTGGGATCTATTATATGCATAGTCCATTGCGGCTTTTATTTAACTTGTTCCTGCATATAAGAACTTGAAAATGTCCTAGCGGTTTACCACTAGACGGGTCATGATGCCCAAAATATATACATGGCTTGGATGGATAACCCAGATTGTAATAACCAGATATAAAATAGATGATACCTGTGATATATCTCGTTGGCTGACCAACTGTTGTTATAATAAGGGTGATAACACCAATCTGGAGTATTGATGACTCCTTGCATCCTTGTCGGTTCACAGCAAAACCGTACCGGGTCATGATAAACACTGGTTTGTTCATATAATTCTGGTGACTTCTAGCCAGGACCAGACCAGATCAAATTATTGCCGGTTTTAGAATTGATCATGTACTGAAAACTGAGCATTGAAAGCCATGCCAGGTTGTAATAAACTTCGGTTTATCAAAAAATATTCATAAATCCCTTATCAAAAAAGGTTAAAACATTTGCAATAAATACAAGAAAAATATGCAAGGCTTTTCATGGGCTGCCAGGCCCTAAATCGAGGCTTTTCATGGGCTGCCAGGCCGCTGAGTTAAACCATTTTTGAAAGCCTTTTAAGATGGACCTCAATCTTTAACCAATCATCATTTTAACTTTGACAAGTTCAGGGTCTATGAGATTGACTTGTCAAACGTTCGACGGGTCATACCAGGTTTACCTGGACGGAGTGGCTTACTTCAAGAGGCAGGATAACCCGGGGTTTTAGGTGAGTACTCCTGGCTTCCCAGCCTGGCTTGATAGCCTACTACAAGGGTGCAAGCTCATTGTTCTTTGAGAAGCAAGGATCCCCCAAGTAATATTTGAGCTGTGCTCAGTGGGTACCTATGCTTGAGTTGTGCTTTTTGCAACAGACTCTCTTTGGTTCCACATAATTTCCTTTTTGGCTTTAAGCCTATCAAGAGGTGTAGCTATGGTGTAAATACAACCAAGCCCCCTAGTGATTTCCCTATTTGGCCTTAAGCCGATCAAGAAGCGTAGCTATGGTTCTAATACGACCAAGCCCCCTAGTGATTTCCTTGATATCTGTGTGGCTTTAGAAGCCGGGTTAGTATAACTCTGTTTTATAAGTAGAAGCCCCCATGTAACCACACACGATGTAAAAAACAACAGATACCCCGCTTTAGCTGAGGCTCCGGTTTATTATATAATATATACATTGTCATAAGTATGTACATAAGAAGAGCCTGTTGCTCAAGTATAGTAAGGCCGAAGAAGAGCTATATTCCACGGCCGCTGGGTCTCCTCCTCCGATTTACGTGAGTCTTTGTGCTCTCGAACATCGATAAGGTAGTATGATCCATTGTGCAAATTTTTGCTGACCACAAAAGGTCCTTCCCAAGGTGGGGATAACTTGTGCATATCAGTCTGATCCTGGATGAGCCGGAGCACCAGATCGCCCTCTTGAAAAGTTCTGGTCTTAACCCGGCGGCTGTGATAACGTCGGAGATCTTATTGATAAATCGTCGAACGTGCCGGTGCTAGATCACGCTCCTCATCTAACAGGTCCAGTGAGTCCTGTCATGCTTTCTCATTCTCAGCTTCAACTTAAGCCGCCACACGGGGCGAGTCATGATGGATGTCACTAGGGAGAACCGCCTCTACTCCGTAAACCATGAAGAAAGGCGTGTAACCCGTAGATCTGTTTGGTGCAGTGTTGATACTCCATAACACGGAAGGCAACTCCTCCACCCAACAACCCAGCATCCACTTTAAAGGAACCATAAGCCGGAGTTTAATACCTCTCAAAATTTCTTGATTTGCCCTCTCTGCTTGACCATTAGACTGGGGGTGAGCCACTGACGCCACATCAAGCCGGATGTGCTCACGCTAACAAAATTCTTCCATAGCACCCTTGGACAGATTAGTACCATTATCGGTTATAATGTTGTGTGGAAAACCAAACCGGAATATCACCTTTTTGATGAATTGAACCATTGTGGCTGCATCACACTTACTGACTGGCTCTGCCTCTACCCACTTGGTAAAATTTTCAACCGCCACCAACAGGTGGGTCTTTTTGTCCTTGGACCTCTTAAAGGGTCCAACCATATCTAGCCCCCAAGTTGCAAACGGCCAAGTGATTGGAATCATTCTCAACTCCTGAGCTGGAACATGAGGGCGGCGTGCAAATTTCTGACAACCGTCACACCTTTTTACTAAATCCTCAGCATCAGAATGAGCCGTCAACCAATAGAAACTATGACGAAAAGCCTTAGCCACAAAGGATTTTGAACCGGCATGGTGACCACAATCTCCTTCGTGGATCTCTCGCAAAATCTCACAACCTTCTTGAGGAGACACACAACGCTGAATCGCCCCTGTCACGCTGTAATGATGTAACTCCCCATTGATAATGGTCATTGACTTGGATCGCCGGATTATCTGCAGGGCCAAGGTTTCATTGCCTGGTAACTCGCCGCGGTTCATATAGGCCAGGTATGGGACTGTCCAATCCGGTATAACATGAAGAGCCGCTACCAACTGGGCCTCCGGGTCAGGAATAGCCAACTCCTCCTCTGTGGGTATCTTGACCGACGGATTATGAACTACGTCGAGGAAGACATTAGGTGGCACCGGTTTACGCTGAGAGCCTAGACGACTTAAAGCGTCCATCGCTTCATTCTTTCGCCGGTCTATATGGTCAACTTGATAACCCTTGAAATGACCCGCCACTATGTCCACCTCTCGTCGATATGCAGCCATGAGTGGATCCGTAGAATCCCAAGTGCTAGATACCTGCTGAGCCACCAGGTCCGAGTCACCGAAGCACTTAACTCGGCTTAAATTCATCTCCTTAGCCATCTGAAGGCCATGGAGCAAGGCCTTATATTCAGCTGCATTGTTAGTACAAGGGAACATTAAGCGGAGAACATAACAAAACTTGTCACCTCGTGGGGAAGTTAATATGACTCCAGCCCCCGAGCCCTCCAATTGTCTGGACCCATCAAAATGAATAGTCCAGTACGTGTTGTCTGGCTTCTCCTCCGGTGCCTGCAAGTCTGTCCAATCATTAATGAAATCCACAAGTGCTTATGATTTGATTGCTGTGCGAGGCATATATTTTATCCCATGAGGTCCAAGCTCAATAGCCCACTTGGCAATCCGGCCAGTCGCCTCTCTGTTTTGGATGATATCTCCTAGAGGGGCTGAACTAACCACTGTGATAGGATGACCATGAAAATAATGCTTGAGCTTCCGGCTTGCCATAAAAACTCCATACACCAGCTTCTGCCAATGCGGATACCTCTGTTTTGATTCAATAAGCACCTCACTGATGTAATAAACCGTCCGTTTTAACGGATATTCCTTTCCGGCCTCCTTGCGCTCCACCACAATAGCCACACTAACAGCCCGGGCGTTAGCAGCCACATATAGCAATAAGGGCTCTTTATCAACCGGAGCCGCAAGGACGGGCGGCTCGGCCAACTGTCTCTTCAAATCCTCAAACGCTTTATTAGCTGCGTCACTCCATATGAAATCATCCGTTTTCTTTAGCATCTGATACAAGGGAATAGCCTTCTCCCCAAGGCGGCTGATAAACCGGCTTAAAGCTGCAATTTGGCCCACCAAACACTGAACATCATTGATACATGCCGGTTTAGCCAAGGACGTGATAGCCAAGATCTTCTCTGGGTTAGCCTCAATGCCTCTGTTGGACACCAGAAAACCCAAGAGCTTGCCTGCCGGAACACCAAAGACACATTTGGCCGGATTAAGCATCATCTTATAGACCCGGAGGTTATCAAAAGTCTCCCTCGGGTCCTCTATCAATGTTTCCTCCTTCCTAGATTTCACCACAATATCATCCACATAAGCATGAACATTGCACCCAATCTGTTTATGACGACAATTCTGAACACAGCGCTGATAAGTCGCCTAGGCACTCTTGAGCCTGAAAGGCATAGACACATAGCAGAAGGCTCCAAAGGGAGTTATGAAGGTTGTCTTCTCCTGGTCCTTAACTGCCATTTTAATTTGCTGATAACCAAAATAAGCATCCAGAAAACACAAATGGTCACAACCCGCCGTAGCATCAATAATCTGCTCAATACGCGGGAGAGCAAAGGGATCGGCTAGACAGGCCTTGTTCAAATCTGTGTAACCCACACACATACGCCAAGTGCCATTTTTCTTAAGCACCAGCATCGAACTAGCCACTCAGGGTGAAAGACCTCCATAATAAACCTTGCTGCCAAGAGCCGGGCTACCTCCTCACCAATAGCCTTACGCCTGTCTTCATTAAAGCGGTGAAGAAACTGCATGACTGGTTTAAACTTCGGATCTATATTAAGGTTGTGCTCAGCGAGTTCCTCGGTACACCTGGCATGTCAGAAGGCTTCCATGCAAAGATGTCCCGGTTCTCACGGATGAACTCGATGAGCGCGCCTTCCTATTTCGGATCCAAGTTAGCGCTGATGTTGAACTGCTTGGATGAATCACCAGGAACAAAATCAACCAATTTAGTCTCCTCTGCCGATTTAAACTTCAGTGCCGGATCATGCTCGGTAGTGGGCTTTTTCAGAGAAGTCATATCTGTCGGATCAACATTGTCTTTGTAAAATTTCAGCTCCTCTGTGGCACAAACCGACTCGGCATAAGCCGCATCACCTTCTTCACACTCCAAGGCTATCTTCCTGCTCCCATGTACCGTGATGGTCCCCTTGTGACCTGGCATCTTAAGCTGCAGATAAACATAACACGGCCTTGCCATGAACTTAGCATAAGCCGGCCTTCCGAACAGGGCATGATATGGACTCTTGATTTTCACCACTTCAAAAGTCAAAGTTTCTGATCTTGAATCATGATCGTCTCCAAAAGCCACCTCCAGGGCTATCTTGCCAACTGGGTACGCTGATTTACCAGGCACCACTCCACGAAAGACGATGTTCAATGGTTTAAGACTCTTGTCTGTCAACCCCATGCGACGGAAGGTATCATAGTAAAGGATATTGATACTGCTCCCTCCATCCATAAGCACTTTGGTGAACTTGTAGCCCCCGACTTGAGGTGCCACTACTCAGGCCAGGTGACCCGGATTATCAACCCGGGGTGAATGATCTTCTCAACTCCATAAAATGGGTTGTTCAGACCAGCGCAAATACCGAGGCACGCCGGTTCGACGGAGTTCACGTCCCTTTTGTGAAGCTTCTGATCGCGCTTACACAAGCTAGTGGAAAAAACATGATACTGCCGACTATTCAATAGCTTCGGATTGCTCTGATAACCCGACGGCTACTGCTGCTGATTCCCCTGATGGTTATAACCTCCCTGATTGCCCTGATTACCTTGATTGCCATGTCTGGTCTGATTGCCCTGGAATCCTGAACCGGTGTAGCGACCTGACCCGAATGGATCACGTCTACTGTGCTACGGTGTCATCCCTGGATCAGTAATGCTGACACCACACAGTACATCGAGGTTTTATAGCAGAGTTGCAATCACACACTTATTACATCGATGGCTCAAAAAGAACTTATTACAATAAATATGGCTGAAGGCCATCTAATATCGATAACAGCGGAAGACTCGGAAGATAAATGGGTCCATCAACTCCAGCGGCATCACTGAGTATAGGGCCACGACCTAAAAGCTCTTTACTCGTCGTCTGAAAAGTCTGCAACATGAGAAGTTGCAGCCCGAAAACGGGTCAGCACATGGAATATGCTGGCAAAGTAACACATAGAGAGTAATGGAATGAAACAGCTATACTATATGCATATATGGCTGGTGGAAAGCTCTATGGTTACAGTCTTGCGTAAAGCCAGTTTTTCCCTACTGCAAAGGAATAAATTTATTTAACTATCATGGTGGTTGTGTAACATTGAGAATGGTTGACAGCATTCTCAATCCCAATTAAAAGTACAATTAAAACCCAACAATATTAATTAGAAGTAACATGTCGACATTCACATGATATTCAAGTACTAGATACTCAAGTTGTCCATAACCGGGGACACGGCTAATCATGATTAGTTTGTACACTCTGCAGAGGTTTGCGCACTTTTCCCCACAAGACTCGATCGCCTCCGTTTGGTTTCTCGCACTACAGGGTGTTTGAGAACACGGATGACCGAGACATAGTCTTTCAAAAGCACTAGCACCTTACTTGTGGGGTAGACCGGTACACCTACATCCCCTACATCTGCTTGTCCACCCCGTAAGAGTTCGCACTACTTAGTCAACTATGCCAGAGCCCATAATGTCTTGTGGCTGCACACGTAAGTATTTAGCATGAAAGATCTTATGATCCCTTTGAGCCTGGGTGGCGGTCCAAAAAAAAACAGGCAAGTCCTGATAGACATCAGGTGCCTCAATCCACCCAGATGTGTGTTTAAGTTGCCACCTTAGATAAACCATTAAAATTATCAATCTCACATCTGTCATGGATATCACTCACCCAATCCACGTCTACTAGCATAGCATGGCAATATAAGCAAACGTAGAGTAACTCCCAAAGGTTTCATAATAATACAGGTAATAGGTACTACCTCATCTACTTCCCATCCCACAATTTAATTAGATCCTAATCATGCAATGTGTGAGGATTGATCTAATGCAATAAAACATGGGTTGTAGAAAAGGTATGATCAAAGTGTTACTTGCCTTGCTGATGATCTGCGAGTCCTAGGGTTTCGAAGTAACAGGCGGCGCAATCCGGGTAATCTATCGTAGACAAACAACAAGCATACAATAAGTACTCATCTAATGCACAGGTAAAACTCGAACAAGAGAACGAACCAGAAAGTTCAACTTAAGAACTCCGGTTGCAAAGAAAGAACGAACCGAACAAACGACGGAAAAACAAGAGGCAGAAGAAAACAACTAGGTTCTAGCAAGTTGAATCTAGGTCAAAATTTTACTGTAGCAAAAGCTTGTTCAAGTTGATTAGACGGAACGGCGGTTTCGAGACGAAACTCCGGGCGCTTGAATCACCTGATTCCGATAAACGAGCGAAAAGAAAGACTAGGAAGAAGATCGGATCTGAGATCGCGATCGCGGAATAAATCCGACGAAAAGAAAAAGAAGAACGATTAAACGAACGGACGTCGTTAACCTAGAAGAATCCGGTGATCACGTTCGTTAGGACGAACGGTCCGGCGAACGGTCCAAAGGCAACTAAATCGGAGAAGAAAACGAATCTGATCTAGGGTTTCGGAGAAGAAAACCGAACCAAAAAACCGATCTAGAAAACCGGAACGGTTTAGAGAAGAAAAGAATCGGAACGATTAGAAGAAAACGATCCGAGAAAAAGAATAGATGTAGCGCGGGGCTATCTCCGGCGAGGTCTCCGGCGAGGGGCTCCGGCGGCGTGGGCGTGGGCGGCGGCGGCAAGGTGCGGCGGCGGCGCGGGTGTGGGGTGGCGGCGCGGCGCGGGTGAGGCGGCGGCGCGGCGGTGATGTAGGGCGCGGGCGGCAGCTTAGGGCAGCGCACGGGTGAGGGGTGGCGCGGGGCGGGGTGTGGTGGAGCTCTAGGCTTTGGGTTTGATGATTTAGAGGGGGGGTGCTTGGGTATTTATATTGGGGAGGGGGGAGTTTACTTGGGGTAGGGGACAAGAATTAGACTAGGAATAGGAATAGAAAAAAGGAAAGGAAAAGATCTAGAAATAGAAAAGGAATATACGGAAGTAGGACAAAAGTCCTACTAGGATTCGGTAGAAACAAGAGGTGGCGGCGGCCTCCTGCGCCTGCGCCTGGCGCGCGGCTAGCGATGGCCTTGGCCGGCTGGGCCTTTGGCCCAAGGCGCTGGACTTTGATTTTTTTTAAACGGTTCCGCGCTCGGAAAAACACAGGAAAACAAAATCTACCGGACTCCAAAACTAATAAAGTAAATTTTCCTCGACTCCTAAAAATGAGCCGAACAAAATGAACTTTTCTCCGGACCTAAAATGCAATTTTTGAAAACGCGCATTTTTCCCTATCCAAATAAAATGCAAATAAACTCCGGCAAACAAAATGTGATCTATTTATTAAATCTTCATTTTTCCTATATTTTGGGAAAGTCATATTATTCCCTCTCTCATATATTTTGACACCGGAAAAATTATTGAAGATAAAATAAATAAATCAAATGATCCTATTTTCAAAATTCGAGAAAACTCTCAAATATGAAAATAACGAAATCTCCAACTCTCTCCGAGGGTCCTTGAGTTGCGTGAAATTTCTAGGATCAACCAAAATGCAAGAAAAATATGATATGCATATGATCTAGTGTATAACATTCCAAATTGAAAATTTGGGATGTTACAACCGGAGCTGCTGCCTCTGTAACCCGGCCCATGAAAACCTCCTCCTGAACCTCCGTGTGGGCCATTGTCGTATTGAAACATATTGGAATTTTTGAACTATCGCATGATGAAACAATCCTTCCAAAGATGCGAAGCTGGCTTCTCCTTCGATCTGTGCTTTGGACAAGGTTGATTTAGTAGGCGCTCCAGATTGGGGCCTGACCCTCCACCCCTCTAGGGAGGTTTACCCTTACGACGCTGACCGTTATACTAGGTGTTGGTGTTAGCCACAAAATCCAGGCTATTGTCGGCTTTGCACTTACCATTGTTCCCATGACCTGCCGGGTTATGCTGCTGCCCCTTGGCACTGTCGTTCTTTTTCCCTTTCCCTGGTTTGTCCTCTTGAGAATCAGGGTCCTTGGTACTATCTGAATTAGCATATTTAACCAAAGCGGCCATAAGTGTTGACATGTCATTACAGTGACATTTGAGCCTTCTCAACTTCAGTTTTAATGGCATGAACCGACAGTTGCCCTCCAACGTCAAAACTGTTGTATCTGCATTGATGTGGTCTGATGAATGCAAAATAGCTGAGACTCGCTTCACCCAATGGGTCGTAGACTCCCCATCCTCTTGAACACAAGCGGCTAGGTCCACAATTGACATGGGCTGCTTACATGTGTCCTTGAAATTCTGGATAAACCGGCTCTTTAACTCGGCCCATGACGCAATGGAATTAGCTGGTAAACTCTTTAACCAGGTACGGGTTGTTCCTTCCAACATCATGGTGAAATAGTTAGCACACACCGCTTCATCCACCTCCAGCATCTCCATGGCCATCTCATAACTCTCAACCCATGATTCAGGGGGCAAATCAGCAGTGTAATTGGGCCCTTACAAGGGCCCTTAAAATCCTTGGGCACTTGCACATTACGCAAGGCTAGGGTGAGGCATGGCACCCCCAAAGAACTGAAGACCATACCTGGTTCCACTGAGGTGGTCGGACGAACCGGAGTAGGCTGACGAGCTGCATGCTGAGCTGCTAACTCGGCCTCTCGACGTGCTCGGCCATGATCCACCACATCTTGTGCATTAGCACCACCACCCGCCGGGTTATGGTGCCGCGCACTGCTTGACATAGCCGGTTCATCAATATGCCTGCTGTAACTCCGGCTTGGACGGGGGGTGGAGTGAATCCTCTCACGACTATGCGAATAAGCCAGCTGTCGGGTTAAAGCCATTTGGAGGAGTTCCCTCGCCCGCCGTGTCTCAACCACCACCGGTGACTCGCCTTCGATTGGGAGAGCTGCCAATCGTGAAGCGGCGGCCAGAATGTTATCCAATGGGTTGGAGTAATGCCCCGGGGGTGTCGGAACGTGCTGTGACACAATGTTGTTCTGACGAGGCGGGTCCATCATGCGCGGCTGAACCGGCACTCCTGTTACCGGTGCCTCAATCCGGTTTACCATTGGCTGGTTACCGGTTCCCGCTCCGGGTGTGTTGAAGAGGTTCCTTGCCTCCAAGGCTGACGGAAGGCGCGATTGGTATCTTCTCCTCATGACATCATCTGACGCGCTCCAATCCAGCATAAGCCGGTACACCAGAGCCTCCAATCCGGCCCGCTCTACAGCCATCCTGGTGCTTTCCGCTGCTAGGTCTGCCTTAGCTTGAGTTATCTGATCCTTCACCTTTGCAATCTCCGCGTTGTGCTGATCCCGGTTTGCGGCGTCCACCTCCGCCGCCAGTAACATTGCTAAAATGTCGAACAGATCGGACAAAACCTGAGCCGGAGGCGGTACATAGCCCCCTGCTCCCGCTGGCGTTGCTGTTGCTGAACCGGAGATCATTGCCGCGGCGGTAGAAGAGAGTTGCACTGGTTGTGTACCGGCCATGAAGACCGCGACCCGGCTTGGCAGATCGAGGGGGTCCGGAATACTATTGCCATCGGAGCCTCCACTAATCCAGCCATCCTGCAGCTGATACAGTGACTCGGTCTCTCCGGATGAAGACTCGTCATCAGAACAGACAACGGTTTCTCCATCAGATGCCGCTCCATCCTCATATTCCGCCACATGGATGACACCTACGAAAACATGCATGCCTTGCTGCGGGCTGGACCTGGGCAAGGCTTGCACGCTGAGCCGTCTCGATGATGTCGGTGCAGGTGTCCGGCTCAGGGCCCGGTTCATCGATCTTGCCGATGAAGACATGAATCCCACCAAAGGGGACCCGGTAACGGTATTCAATTGAACCGGACTCGGGACCCCATCCTGCGTCGTCGATGCGGAACTTGCCGCGACGACTTTTAGTCATCCGGCCCACCGCGTATCCCTTGAGCCCTTCGAAGCTGCCCTTCAAGAACTCGAAACCATCGTGCGATAGCCCCACGGTGGGCGCCAACTATCATGGTTTTGTCACGGCATATGTCCTCATGAAAGGACTTAGTCGTGGAGCCATCCCTATGGGTTAGCTTAAAGGGGTTAAATCGGACAAGGCACACGAGAGTTTTATACTAGTTCGGCCCCTTACGATGAAGGTAAAAGCCTACGTCTAGTTGTGATTGAATTGCTGGGGTTTCGATGACCAGGGAGCGAATCCGCTTTGCCTGGCTCTCGAGTTGTTGTGTGTTGTTCCTAAACCGCCGTCGGGTCGTCCCTTTATATACATAGTGTTGGTGTTCTGGAAACGGGGGTCCCCAGACTTGATTGCCTGTGGCCTGCGGCGTGGCTCAAAAGGGGTCCCAGCACGGCCCATCTTCACCAACACAGACTCAAGACCCTTGCGAGGGGCCAAGCCTCGCGGGGCGGACGACGCGGAGCTTCCTCAGGCACGGCCTCATCAGGCTGGCTCGTGAGGAGGCGAAGAGATCAAGGCGGGGTACCTCACGAGGTGCCCGTGACGCAAGCCATGATGACCAAGGGCGCCAGGCGGGCGCCAGCCCGCGCAGTGTCCTCATTTCCCCTTTAGTGCAAAGGGGGCAAGCACAGCCGCGGAGTACCGAGGCTGTAACACCCTCGATGCAACTATAGCTCCCACGTGTCGAGGCACGACTTAGAGACATAATCGCATTGAAGGCATATGTCGCAAGTCAGGCAATCATCACAAACATCCCATGTAATATAGATAATAAAAGGGATAACATAGTTGGCTTACACTCGCCACGTCAATCAAGTACATAAATAACATTACATCATCCAAACACTCATGGCCCGACTACGGCACCAAAATAAAAGATAACCCAACATGCGACACGGTCCCGATCACCCCCAACAGGGAACCACTACTGATCATCAGGAAAGGAAACATAATAACATTGAGATTCCTCGTCGAACTCCCACTTGAGCTCGAGCGCGTCACCTGGAGCGGAATCATCAGGCCCTGCATCTGGTGTAATAGTAGTCTGTGAGCCACAGGGACTCAGCAATCTCGCACCCTCGCGATCAAGACTATTTAAGCTTATAGGTAAGGTAAGGTAAATATAAGTGGAGCTGCAGCAAGCGACTAGCATATATGGTGGCTAACTTATTCGCAAAAGAGAGCGAGAAGAGGAGGCAAAGCGTGAGCGAGAAACTAGAGGACAACCTGCGCAAACATTACTCCAACACCGTGTCCACTTCCCGGACTCCGCCGAGAAGAGGCCATCACGGTAACACACTCAGTTGATTCATTTTAATTAAGTTAAGGTTCAAGTTATCTACAACCGGACATTAACAAATTCCCATCTGCCCATAACCGCGGGCACGGCTTTCGAAAGTTCAAAACCCTGAAGGGGAGTCCCAACTTAGCCCATGACAAGCTCTCACGGTCAACGAAGGAATAGACCTCCTCCCGAGACGTTCCGATCAGACTCGGTACCTCGGTTCTTCAAGACACTTCAACAGGTTAAAACAAGACCAGCAACACCGCCCGAATGTGCCGACAAATCCCGATAGGAGTTGCACATATCTCTTTCTCAGGGCACACTCAGATGAACACTACGTACAACTAAAACCAACCCTCGAGTTGCCCCGAGGTGGCGCTGCAAGTGGCTCTATTTGGACCAAATGTGCCACTGGAAAGATGAGATGAAATCGCTTGAAAACGATATAAAGAACGCCGGAATTGGAGTTACGGTTTGGAAATGGCAAGCGATTCAAATATGACACCGGTCTGCGATTTACAGCAAGTAGCCATCTAAATGCAATGAGATGAACATGCTACAGCACCCAAACATGACAAACAAATACATGGAAGGGATGCACTCAAGATGCTTAACAAAAGTCCTGCACTGAGCTACGGCCAATTCATCCATTAACAGGTTCGAACAAGCATGGCAAAAATGCATATGGTAAAAAGATCTCAGACTTAGTGAAATTAACGCTTGTCTGAAATTTCAGATCAGATAGCACTCTTCGGAGCAACAAAACTACATGCTACAGGACCTGAACATGGCAAAGTAGAGCATGGCATGGAGCTACTCAAATAGCTTAACAAAAGTCCCTTAGTGACCTTGAGCCAAAAGGGGTCAGACAATATACTAACAAGCACGTGAACATCGCAAAAACATAATCAGTTTTCAGACTTAGTGAAAACTGGCACATGCTGAAACATAACTCAAGTAGGCATGTTTACGAGCTCGATGCTCTCACTACGGAGCAAGTCATGACAAGATAAGCATACATCCATCAACAAGGCACAAAATACAAGCTATACATGGCAAGAACAATAGCATAGCATGCACGGATCAACTACAACATCATCGGCAAAATTGCAAACAAGTTGACAATCTGCCCAGATTCACAAAGTAGCAAAAGTAGAGCTCGATTGACTCAAGCTAGGCTTCTCCATAAATTCAAACAAATACATGTATGGATAGAGCACTACAAGATTAACAAAACATCCTTACTGACCATCCTCAAAAGAGGCACGGATCACTAGGAAACAACATGAACATATGGCATCATGAGATAAACAGCTCAAAGACTTAGTGGAAATGCTGAGTCCCTGAAAACAGAATTACTAAGTGCCTCACTTTGCAAGCTTGTACTAGTCACCACACACATCAAAAAAATACATGGGTTGCACCTCTGGAAAGATGACAAAACCCTTAACAAAACATATGTATAACTTAGGGGCATATCATGCACACATTAATCATGGCAAAAATGACAAAAAGCTAAATGGAGCAGAAGATCTGACAATTATCTCAAGTAGCCCTCTTCTAACAGCATTTCGGGCATCAAGATGAACTCAAATGAAAATGATGCAATGGAATGAAATAATGTACTCTCTGAGATGAACATTTTGATATGCTATATGCATGAATCGGAGCTACGGATGCAAAGTTACGAGGCCATGAAGAATGCAAAAACTACTAGAAAAATCAGGGCGAAAGTCAACCCTAAACCGATCCGGATCTGGATCTGCACGTGGATCGAGGAACGACGGGCACTGTTCACCGGTGGCTGAGAGAGCTCGCCGGAGCCGGCGTGACGGCGGGGCGAGGCCGGTCGAGGCGGCGGGGTCTTCGGGCGCCGAGCTCGCCGGCGCGGCGAGGCTTGGCGGCGGCCGGAGGGCGCGGTGGAGGCGGCGCGGCTGCAGCGGCGGGGAAGCAAGGGCGGCGCGGCCGAGGGAGGCGCGGGGTGGAGGCGGAGCACGGCGGGGCGACGATGGGCCGGACGGGCCCGCTGCGGGCTCGCCGGGTCGCGGCAGCGGCTGGCGGCGGAGGTGCCACGTGGCGGCATAGGAGTGGGCGTGGCGGTGTGTCCGGCGCGGTGCGGACAATGTCCTGCCGCACGGAGACGATTTTTAGGGTTTAGGGGAGGGGGGTCCGAGATTTTTGAGGAGGACCTATTTATAGGCATAGAGGGAGCTAGGAGAGTCCAAATGAGGAGCGGTTTTCGGCCACGCGATCGTGATCGAACGATCTAGATGATGGAGCAGGTTTAGGTGGGTTTTGGGCCAAATTGAAGAGGTGTTGGGCTGCAACACACACGAGGCCTTTTTGGTCCCTCGGTTAACCGTTGGAGTATCAAATGAAGTCCAACTGATACGAAACTTGATAGGCGGTCTACCGGTAGTAAACCAAGGCCGCTTGGGAAGTCTCGGTCCAATCCGGAAATGTTTAATCCCCACACACGAAAGAAAGCTAGAAATGACCACCAGAGGAGAGCGAAGCGCCGGAATGCAAAACGGACAACGGGGAAAATGCTCGAATGCATGAGATGAACACGTATGCAGATGCAATGCACATGATGACATGATATGAGATGCATGACAACAATAACGACACACGAAGACAAAAACCCGAACCCGAGAAAATAAAATAACTTAATGCCAGAAACGGCAAGAGTTGGAGTACAAATTGGGAAAGTCACATCCGGGGTGTTACAACACTCCACCACTATGAAAGGATCTCGTCCCGAGATCTAGGACTGAAAGAACGCCGGGTACTCAGAACGGAGGTGATCCTCGCGTTCCCAGGTAGCTTCACGGTCGGAATGGTGTGACCACTTGACTTTGAGGAATTTGATTGACTTATTGCGAGTCTTGCGTTCAGTCTCTTCAAGAATAGCAACGGGGTGCTCACGATAGGAGAGATCTTCTTGGAGCTCAATGTCCTCGAAGTTGACGGTGCGGTCAGGAGTCTTGAAGCACTTTCGGAGCTGAGAGACATGGAACACATCATGAACATTTGCGAAGTTTGTAGGAAGCTCGAGTTGATAGGCGAGGTCGCCTCTCTTGCTGACAATCTTGAAAGGTCCCACGTATCTGGGGACAAGCTTCCCTTTGATACCGAAGCGACGAGTACCTTTCATAGGAGAGACGCGGAGGTAAACATGATCTCCGATCTCGAAAGCCAAATCATGGTGCTTACTGTCATAGTAGCTCTTCTGGCGGGATTGGGCTGCTTTGAGGTTATCACAAATGACTTTGCACATTTCCTCTGCCTCTGTGATTAAGTCATTACCCAAAAGCTGACGTTCACCGGTTTCAGACCAGTTGAGAGGGGTACAGCACTTCCTGCCATACAGAATTTCAAATGGGTCCTTGCCCGAACTTGCTTGAAAACTGTTGTTCTAGTAGAATTCAGCATAAGGAAGACAATCCTCCCACTTCATGCCGAAAGAGATCACACAAGCCCTGAGCATATCTTCAAGAATCTGGTTGACACGCTCGACTTGACCGCTAGTTTGAGGATGGAAAGCTGTGCTGAAGCGGATGTTGGTGCCCATGGCCTTCTGAAAAGAATCCCAAAACTTGGACGTAAAGATGCTGCCACGGTCTGAAGAGATCACTTGTGGGATACCGTGCAGAGAGACAATCCGAGAGGTATAGAGTTACGCCAATTGAGCTGCAGTGATTGACTCTTTGATAGGTAGAAAGTGAGCCACTTTAGTAAGTTTGTCGATGACAATGAATATAGCATCATTGCCACGCTTGGACTTTGGAAACCCAGTCACGAAGTCCATTTCAATGTGGTCAAACTTCCATTCTGGAATGGCAAGAGGTTGGGGGAGACCTGCTGGCCTTTGGTGTTCTGCCTTCACTCTTCTGCAGACATCACATTCATTCACGAATTGAGCAATCTCGCGCTTCATTCGAGTCCACCAATAAGCCTGCTTGAGGTCCTGATACATCTTCGTACTCCCAGGGTGGATGGAGAGGAGAGAATTGTGAGCCTCGTTCATGATCACTTTACGAAGTTCACCTTTGGGCACAACAATACGATCCTCAAAGAAGAGAGTGTCCTTGTCATCAAGGCGGTAGCACTTGTACTTGGGTTGACTCTTGGCAATCCCAATCTTCACCTTTTTCACCATAGCATCAAGAATCTGCGCTTGGCGAATCTGATCTTCCAAGGTAGGAGAGACTTGAAGGTTGGCGAGGAAACCTTGAGGAACAACTTGCAGATTAAGTTCGCGGAAAGCTTCACAAAGCTCGGGTTGATAAGGCTTGAGAATCAGACTGTTGCAATAAGCCTTCTAGCTCAATGCGTCAGCAATCACATTGGCCTTGCCTGGAGTATACTCGATACTCGGATTATACTCTTGAATCATTTCGACCCATCGAGTTTGCCTGAGGTTGAGATTAGGCTGAGTGAAGATGTACTTGAGACTCTTGTGATCAGTGAAAATGTCCACTTTTCTTCCCAATAAGAGATGTCTCCAAGTCAAAAGAGCATGCACAACTGCCGCCAACTCGAGATCATGAGTGGGGTAGTTCTTCTCATTAGGCTTCAACTGGCAAGATGTATAGGCAACAACTTTCTTCTCTTGCATCAATACTGCACCAAGACCTTGGAGAGAGGCATCACAAAAGACCTCGTACAGTTTGGATTCATCAGGCGGAGTCAGAACTGGAGCAGTGATCAATTTCTCTTTCAAAGTGTTGAAATCAATGTCACACTCTGGAGACCAAACGTACTTAACGTGCTTCTGGAGAAGATTTGAGAGAGGCTTCGCGATCATAGAAAAGTTTTCAACGAATCTTCGACAATAGCTTGCGAGACCGAAGAAGCTACGGAGTTGCTTCACATTCTGAGGAGGTTCCCAATTCACAATTGGAGACACCTTCTCAGGATTCACGGCAATGCCCTTGGCAGAGATGATATGACCAAGATAAAGAACCTCATCGAGCCAAAATTCACACTTGGAGAACTTGGCGTAGAACTGATGTTCTCTGAGCTTATCGAGAACCAAACGCAAGTGCTTGGCATGATCTTCCTTGTTCTTCGAGAAAACCAGAATGTCGTCGAGATAGACCAAAATGAAGTCATTGGTGTAGGCATTGTAGATGAAGTTCATCATGCGAGAGAACGTCGGAGGAGCGTTGACGAGGCCAAAAGACATGACAGTGTACTCATATGAACCATAGCTTGTCCTGAAGGACGTCTTGGGAATATCTTGCTCACGGATTCGAATCTGATGATAACCCATACGGAGATCAAGCTTGGAGAATACTTGGGCACCTTTGAGTTGTTCGAACAGCTCGTTGATGTTGGGAAGTGGGTATTTGTTCTTGATGGTCTTCTTGTTCAATGGACGGTAATCAACACAAAGTCGGTCCGTTCCATCCTTCTTCTTCACAAAAAGAACACCACAACCCCACGGAGAAGAACTAGGCCGGATGAGACCCATTCTTTCTTGAATATCGAGTTGCTTCTTCAGCTCCTTCAACTCTTCAGGTCCGAGCTTGTAAGGACGCTTGCACACAGGTTCCGTGCCAGGCTCAAGATCAATAACGAATTCAACTGGCCGGTGCGGAGGCATTCCTGGAAGCTCTTCTGGAAAGACGTCTTGATATTCGCAAATGACTGGAATTTGCGAGATGGCATCGAGTTCACCCTTCTCATTAAGAGAAAAAAGATGGATGGTATTATCCCGAGCGGCAAAGACAATTACATCCTCAGACGAATGAGTCAATTGAATCTGCCTGGCTGCACAATCAAGATGTGCCTTGTGCTTAGTAAGCCAATCCATTCCGAGAATAAGATCAATATCCAAGTTACCAAGGACCACCGGAGAAGAGAGAAACTTGTAATTGCCCAACGTGATAGAGACATCCGGGACGCAATTGTTAGAAGTCATTTGCTTGCCCGGAGACACAATCTTCAACGGAACAGGAATCCTTTCGGTCACAAAATCATGCTTGGCCACAAATGGTGTTGAAATAAAAGAAAGCGATGCACCAGTGTCGAAAAGAACTTTTGCAGGAACATCATTAACAGGAAGGTTACCCATAATCACATCTGGCGAGTCCTCTGCCTGAGCTACATTCAGCAAATTGACCTTGGCGTGCTTGGGGTTATGCTTGACCACAGCTGTACTTGCCGATCTGACAGGAGGAGGAGGGAGGCGCCTCTGGTTGAAACACTTGTTGGCATAGTGACCCTTCTGTTGACACTTGTTGCACGTGACCTCTGAAAGCGGACGGTGATACGGAGTACTCGATCTTGGAGGTTGAGACGAAGTCTTGTTCTGAAAGCCAGGGTTGGGTGGATGGGAAGAACCACTGCCACCTTTGCTCTTCTGCTGATATGGCTAACGGAGCGGAGGAGGAGGAAGCCAATACTTCTGCTGCTTGGCCACTTGAGTAGAGGAAGAAGGAGTAGCATCTCTGACTCGCTTCTTGGAAGCATCACACCTCAGTTGAGCGGCCTCTTGCTTCAATGCCATGTTGTAGAACTCATCGTACCTCAAGGGCTCAAAGAGGACAAGAGCTAGCTGAATTTCTTCTCTGAGACCACCCCTGAACTGGTATATCATGCTCTTCTCATCAGGGACGTCCTGCTTGGCAAAGCGGGCGAGCTTCTGAAACAACTTGTTGTAGTCATAGACGGAATTCATCCCAAGTGATAACACGTCCACCTCTGGAGTCCTTGTACTGCTGGAACCATTCTGCAGCTTGATCTTTGAGTTGGAATGAAGCGAACTTGACAAAGTCCTCAGGCCTGACGTTTCTGCACTCGAAATGCTTACACAGACCCACAAGCCAATCGTCAGCATCGGTTGCCTCAACACAATTGCTGAAAGTCTTTGGCTCGTTAGCAAGGAACTGGTTGAGTGTAGCAAAATGATTCTGATTGTTGCCTTGGTTCCCTTGGTTGCGCTCTTGAAGAATTTGCATGATCAACTGTGTGTTTGCATTGGTTGCGGCCATCACAGCTTGCCATGCCTCCGGAGGAGGTGGAGGTGGTGGCGGATCTTGATTCTGATTCTGATTAGTGCTCTTAGCGGGAGCCATCCTGAAGAGGTTGACCACCGTTAGCACATAGACAGATAAAATGAAGCTGAATCCAACGGAATGAAAATTGCAACATATAGTCTTCACATCCGAACAAAATGAACGAATGCATTCCTCTTGAAATGGTCACATATCCATAAATTGAGAAGCCATGTAGAATTAAGGTAGAGAAATAAATCAACAAGGTACGGATCAAGAACGAATAATCGGTAAGAAATCCCAATCTCAAACCAATATCCGTGGAAGAAGAACTAGAGCTACGAGAATTCCCACCTATGAAACTCCCGAACCTTTCCGATTATGCAATCAGGTGTTGGGGATACAGGGGAAGCATAATATCTCACCCAAATCTAGCAAATCCTACATCCAGCTGTATCCATCCTTCAACACGTAACCAAGAAACCTTCGGAAACCATCTACCTCAACCTTCGAAAAGCATCCGTTATACAAGTTATGGCGATACTCCCGAACTCCCACCCCAGTACTGGGTGGCGTCGAGGTTATCTCCCCAACGAACTGCATAAAAGAGATTTTTGATGTCGGCGTACTAAACTCAGGTATTCCAGAACTGCAACGATAAAATTATGACGACAACACCTCAGAGCTCAACTCCTCGGGACACTTCCACAAAACCCCTGACAGGAGGCACCAAGACAATGTTCTCATCATAAAACTATTGGAACGATTCCAAGATACCCGCGTGATCCTAAAATTTTTTTAGTGAAATTTGAGAAGAGAAGAGTCAAAACTCTATGTCAGGATGCCTTACCAGAGCGATGAGGAGACTGGGAAGTAAAAAGAATTCCTAAACTCTCTGATATATAATTCCTAAATGACTCAAAACATTTTTCTAGACACAACTCGGCTGCTAAAAACAATCAAGCAATGGGGCTCCTAAGGTCGGGGAAGGCTCTGATACCAACTTGTAACACCCTCGATGCGACTATAGCTCCCACGTGTCGAGGCACGACTTAGAGAGATAATCGCATTCAAGGCATATGTCGCAAGTCAGGCAATCATCACAAACATCCCATGTAATATAGATAATAAAAGGTATAACAGAGTTGGCTTACACTCGCCACGTCAATCAAGTACATAAATAACATTACATCATCCAAACACTCATGGCCCGACTACGGCGCCAAAATAAAAGATAACACAACATGCGACACGGTCCCGATCACCCCCAACAGGGCACCACTACTGATCATCAGGAAAGGAAACATAATAACGTTAAGAGTCCTCGTCAAACTCCCACTTGAGCTCGAGCGCGTCACCTGGAGCGGAATCATCAGGCCCTGCATCTAGTGTAATAGTAGTCTGTGAGCCATAGGGACTCAGCAATCTCGCACCCTCGCGATCAAGACTATTTAAGCTTATAGGTAAGGTAAATATAAGTGGAGCTGCAGCAAGCGACTAGCATATATGGTGGCTAACTTATTCGCAAAAGAGAGCGAGAAGAGGAGGCAAAGCGTGAGCGAGAAACTAGAGGACAACCTGCGCAAACATTACTCCAACACCGTGTCCACTTCCTGGACTCCGCCGAGAAGAGGCCATCACGATAACACACTCAGTTGATTCATTTTAATTAAGTTAAGGTTCAAGTTATCTACAACCGGACATTAACAAATTCCCATCTGCCCATAACCGCGGGCACGGCTTTTGAAAGTTCAAATCCCTGCAGGGGAGTCCCAACTTAGCCCATGACAAGCTCTCACGGTCAATGAAGGAATAGACCTCCTCCCGAGACGTTCCGATCAGACTCGGTACCTCGGTTCTTCAAGACACTTCGACAGGTTAAAACAAGACCAGCAACACCGCCCGAATGTGCCGAAAAATCCCGATAGGAGCTGCACATATCTCTTTCTCAGGGCACACTCAGATGAACACTCCGTACAACTAAAACCAACCCTCGAGTTGCCCCGAGATGGTGCTGCAGGTGGCTCTATTTGGACCAACACTCAGAGGAGCACTTGCCCGGGGGGGTTTAAATAAGACGACCCTCGGGCTCCGGAAACCCAAGGGAAAAGAGGCTAGGTGGCAAATGGTAAAACCAAGGTTGGGCATTGCTGGAAAAGTTTTAATCAAGGCGAACTATCAAGGGGTTCCCATTATAACCCAACCGCGTAAGGAACGCAAAAATCCGGGAACATAACATCGATATGATGGAAACTAGGGCGGCAAGAGTGGAACAAAACACTAGGCGAGAGGCCGAGCCTTCCACCCTTTACCAAGTATATAGATGCATTAAGATAACATAGCAATATAATGATATCCCAACAAGTAAATAAATGTTCCCACAAGGAACGGTCTCCAATCTTCACCTGCAACTAGCAACGCTATAAGAGGGGCTGAGCGAAGCGGTAACATAGCCAATCAACGGTTTGCTAGGACATGGTGGGTTAGAGGTTTGACATGGCAATTTGGGAGGCTTGAAAGCAAGTGGTAGGCATCGTAGCATTGGCATAGCAAAAGAGCGAGCAAACTAGCATAGCAAAGATAGTAGTGATTTCGAGGGTATGATCATCTTGCCTGCAAAGTTGTCAGAGTTGACTGGATCCTCGAAAGCAAACTCAATGGGCTCCTCGTTATCGAACTCGTCTCCCAGCTCTACCCAAACAATACAAACAAGGAACAAGGACACAATCAACCACGTGCAAGGATCAAACAATATGATGCAATGATGATATGCTATGCGGGATGCGATGCGGGATGCATATGAAAGATGTGACAAGGAATGCATGAACCTGGCCTCAACTTGGAAAATGTGCCACTGGAAAGATGAGATGAAATCGCTTGAAAACGATATAAAGAACTCCGGAATTGGAGTTACGGTTTGAAAATGGCAAGCGATTCAAATATGACACCGGTCTGCGATTTACAGCAAGTAGCCATCTAAATGCAATGAGATGAACATGCTACAGCACCCAAAGATGACAACCAAATACATGGAAGGGATGCACTCAAGATGCTTAACAAAAGTCCTGCACTGAGCTACGGCCAATTCATCCATTAACAGGTTTGAACAAGCATGGCAAAAATGCATATGGTAAACAGATCTCAGACTTAGTGAAATTAACGCTTGTCTGAAATTTCAGATCAGATAGCACTCTTCGGAGCAACAAAACTACATGCTACAGGACCTGAACATGGCAAAGTAGAGCATGGCATGGAGCTACTCAAATAGCTTAACAAAATTCCCTTAGTGACCTTGAGCCAAAAGGGGTCAGACAATATACTAACAAGCACGTGAACATCGCAAAAACATAATCAGTTTTCAGACTTAGTGAAAACTGGCACATGCTGAAACATAACTCAAGTAGGCATGTTTACGAGCTCGATGCTCTCACTACGGAGCAAGTCATGACAAGATAAGCATACATCCATCAACAAGGCACAAAATACAAGCTAGACATGGCAAGAACAATAGCATAACATGCACGGATCAACTACAACATCATCGGCAAAATTGCAAACAAGTTGACAATCTGCCCAGATTCACAAAGTAGCAAAAGTAGAGCTCGATTGACTCAAGCTAGGGTTCTCCATAAATTCAAACAAATACATGAATGGATAGAGCACTACAAGATTAACAAAACATCCTTACTGACCATCTTCAAAAGAGGCACGGATCACTAGGAAACAACATGAACATATGGCATCATGAGATAAACAGCTCAAAGACTTAGTGGAAATGCTGAGTCCCTGAAAACAGAATTACTAAGTGCCTCACTTTGCAAGCTTGTACTAGTCACCACACACATCACAAAAATACATGGGTTGCACCTCTGGAAAGATGAAAAAACCCTTAACAAAACATATGTATAACTCAGGGGCATGTCATGCACACATTAATCATGGCAAAAATGACAAAAAGCTAAATGGAGCAGAAGATCTGAATTATCTCAAGTAGCCCTCTTTTAACAGCATTTCGGGCATCAAGATGAACTCAAATGAAAATGATGCAATGGAATGAAATGATGTACTCGCTGAGATGAACATTTTGATATGCTATATGCATGAATCGGAGCTACGGATGCAAAGTTACGAGGCCATGAAGAATGCAAAAACTACTAGAGAAATCAGGGCAAAAGTCAACCCTAAACCGATCCGGATCTGGATCTGCACGTGGATCGAGGAACGACGGGCACTGTTCACCGGCGGCTGAGAGAGCTCGCCGGAGCCGGCGTGACGGCGGGGCGAGGCCGGTCGAGGCGGCGGGGTCTTCGGGCGCCGAGCTCGCCGGCGCGGCGAGGCTTGGCGGCGGCGGCGGGGAAGCAAGGGCGGCGCGGCCGAGGGAGGCGCGGGGTGGAGGCAGAGCACGGCGGGGCGACGATGGGCCGGACGGGCCCGCTGCGGGCTCGCCGGGTCGCGGCGGTGGCTGGCGGCGGAGGTGCCACGTGGCGGCACAGGAGTGGGCGTGGCGGTGTGTCCGGCGCGGTGCGGACAATGTCCTGCCGCGCGGAGACGATTTTTAGGGTTTAGGGGAGGGGGGTCCGAGATTTTTGACGAGGACCTATTTATAGGCATAGAGGGAGCTAGGAGAGTCCAAATGAGGAGCGGTTTTCGGCCACGCGATCGTGATCGAACGATCTAGATGATGGAGCAGGTTTAGGTGGGTTTTGGGCCAAATTGGAGAGGTGTTGGGCTGCAACACACACGAGGCCTTTTTGGTCCCTCGGTTAACCGTTGGAGTATCAAACGAAGTCCAAATGATACGAAACTTGACAGGCGGTCTACCGGTAGTAAACCAAGGCCGCTTGGCAAGTCTCGGTCCAATCCGGAAATGTTTAATCCCCACACACGAAAGAAAGCTAGAAATGACCACCAGAGGAGAATGAAGCGCCGGAATGCAAAACGGACAACGGGGAAAATGCTCGAATGCATGAGATGAACACGTATGCAGATGCAATGCACATGATGACATGATATGAGATGCATGACAACGATAACGACACACGAAGACAAAAACCCGAACCCGAGAAAATAGAATAACTTAATGCCGGAAACGGCAAGAGTTGGAGTACAAATTGGGAAAGTCACATCCGGGGTGTTACAGAGGCATCAGGCAAAGGTTGCCATTTCGGTGCAACAAGACCAAGACCAGGAGGACTGCAAGACGGAGGTAATTGTGGAGCCCAAGACGGAGTCACCACCAGAGCTTTGTGCAGGCGAAGACTACTTTTGTCAGGATAACTGGTACTAGCTGTCCCCTTTCAAATTAGCCTGCCATTGTTGGCTCCCTTCCCGCTTGATATTTGGGAAGAGGACCAGGGCCTCTATAAATAGGACCAGCCACCCGCAGGATGGAAGAAAAGAGGACAGTCGAGAAGAGAGAGAGACAGAGAGAGAGAGAGAGAGAGAGAGAGAGAGAGAAGGGTGACTGAACTCCTCCCAGCAGTTCATCCCCCCAGCCAAGAACAGACCCTCGCGAGGCTGTTCTTCCTTGTATTGTTCATCATCATCAGCCCAAGAGGCAATCCACCACACCACACACTGGAGTAGGGTATTACACCACAACGGTGGCCCGAACCAGTATAAACCCTGTGTCTCTCGTGTTGTTCTTTCCATAGCTTAGATCTTTACGTGGCGGAGGGGTGCAGGTAGGTAGGAGGCAAAATCTCCGCGCGCACCCCAGTGTTCGAACCTCAAGGGTCTGCCGGAACCCGAAATCCGACATTTGGCGCGCTAGGTAGGGGTGCGCCGGAATTCGTCTTCCACCACCCCGTTCTCCTCCGACCATCACGCCCATGTCTGACGCTCGTCAGGCCCGCGCCGAGCGCCGGGCCGCTCTCGCTTCCCGCGTTGCCCAGACGGCCCCTGTCGAAGGGCGTCCTCGCCGTTCCCCGTCACCTGCCGTCAACGCCGCCCCACGCTCGGTGGGGGACGAGCAGCAAGCATCGTCTCAGCATCCGTTCGTGCGGCAAGACGGCCGCACCGCAACTCCCTCACTCACCCCAGCTAGTTCTTCGTCCCGCGCGCTCCGCGCGCCCATGGAGGCTCGAGCTGCGCTCATCGCGGCAAACGAGCTCCTGCGCTACCGTCCCGTCGACGACGTCTACGAAGAATGGCTCGACCGCGTCGCCGAGCTCGTCCACGCCGCAGGGGGCTCTCCTGCACCGTCCGTTCCGCTGCACCGCACCCCGCCCCGCGCTGGCGACGAAGCTCCGGCGGTGCCCCGGCCGCCTCCTCCTCAGGAAGGCGCCATGGCTCCAAGGCGCGTGGCCCCTGGGCAGAACCCGCTCCGTTAGGTGTCAGCGCGGCAAGAGCGTAGCTGCCAAGAAGTCCCTCGCCCGCAAGAAGCTGCCCGGGCGCTCCCTGCTCCAGCACGTCGCGACCATGCTCCTGCTCCCGCGCATCAAGACCCCGCGCTGCTCCCAGCTGCAGCGTGAGGGGACATGCAAGACCAAGCTCTCCGCCACCCGAGGCCTCCCGTGGCCACAGCAGGCTGCCGCGCCTTCACCACCGAGCTACGCAGCGTCGCGTGGCCCGGCAAGTTCAAGCCAGACCTGCCTCCTCGTTACGACGACACGGCTGACCCTGCGGAGTTCCTCCAGCTCTACGAGATGGGCATCGAAGCTGCCAACGGAGATGAGAAGGTCATGGTGAACTGGTTCCCCATGGCGCTCAAGGACGGGGCCCGCACCTAGCTCCTGAACCTGGCTCCAGGCACGATCTCCTCTTGGGACGAGATGCGCACCCGCTTCATCGCCAACTTCCAAGGTACTCGCGACCGGCCACCCGCCGTGAGCGACATGCGCCGCATCAAGCAACAACCCGGGGAGACCCTGCAGAAGTACATCCAGTGCTTCAACAACGCACGCCTCAAGATTCCCAAGGTGGCTGAGGAGGCCATCATCTCAGCCTTCTCCGATGGCGTGCGTGATGTCAAGATGAAGGAGGAGCTGGCGATGCATGAAGACCTGTGCACTTCCTTGGAGCTGTTCAACTTGGCAACCAAGTGTGCCAGGGCTGAGGAAGGGCGTCTCTCCCTCCTCGAGCTGCCTGCCGCAGACCCAGAAGAGAAGAAGCCCAAGGCCAAGGACGTGAAGCGCAAGGGGGCTGCCGTGCTCGCGGTAGAACCAGACACCAAGCGGAGCAGAGATCAGCCTGAACCTTCCAAGGGCAGCCGGTACTTTGTGTACCACGACCTCCACGCCCACAACACCAACGAATGTCAAGAGCTCCGAGCCATGCGAGAAGGAAGGATTGGCCGTCGCCCTGACCGCGGTGACCGGGGCTACGGTCGAGGAGGAGAAAGGAACGCAGGACGCTAGGAAGACCGTGGCCCGCGCCAAGGGTGGCGCGATCAACCTTGCGAGGATCGCTAGCAAGACCCGCCTCGCGAGGGAGACTGGAGGGATCAGCCTCGCGAGGATCGCCCGCAAGGCAACGCAGGCCTCCCTCCACTGCCGCCCCAGCCAAGGAGAAACGAGGACCGCCACCAGGACGAGGGGGCTGGGGGCTTCCAGGAGCCGCGCGTGATCGCCAGCATCCTGGGTGGGGCTCAAGCCCCAGCCTCTCAACGCATCTTCAAGCAGTTCGCCCGTGAAGTGAATGCAGTCCTCCCCAGGCTCGAAGCCACGTGCCCTCTCAGGTGGTCGGCGTGCGCCATCACGTTCAGCTCAGCAGATCAGCTCAAGTGTGCGGCTACAGCCGGAGTCCTCCCGATGCTTTGTTCCCCAATCGTCAGCAATGTGGTGGTCACCAGGACCCTCATCGATGGCGGGGCAGGGCTCAACGTCCTGTCCGTCGAAACATTCAACAATCTCCAAGTGCCCTACAACCAGCTTCAGCCAACCAAGCCTTTCTCCGGAATCACCGACGGCTCCACGGCCCCGATTGGGCAGGTCCGCCTCCCTGTCACCTTCGGGGCACGCGACAACTACCGCACTGAGCTCATCGACTTCGGCGTCGCTCACATTCGCCTGCCGTACAACGCCATCCTTGGGTACCCAGCGCTGGCCAAGTTCATGGCCGTAACTCACCACGGCTACAACGTCCTCAAGATGCCAGGAAGTAGCGGAGTCATCACGGTGCCCTGTGAAGAGAAGGACGTGGTGTGTTCCCTGGAACGAGCCTTTCAGGCCGCGTCACTTGAAGACCCGGATCGCGGAAGCAGGAGGCCTCCCGAGACCGCCCCCAAGAAGAAGAAGACATCGTCCGGCCCGACCACTCAGGAGGAAGGCCCCTCTGGGCCCGCGCCTGCCCAGGGGGAACCTCCTTCCATCGCATAGGAAAGCGCGCCCGGCGCCCTCCTCAGGCATGGCTCGGGGGCTCTCCCCTGGAAGGTCACTGACCTAGCTAGGGTCACGAGGGAGGCGCTTGGGCACCACATGGAGGCATGTTTCGATGCACGTTTCCCTCAAGAAGGAGCAAGGCAAGAAGAGCCAGACCCTCGGGAGTTCATCAGCAAGGCCATTCAGGAGCTACAGGAGTCAAGAGTCATGAAAGGCGGCCACCGCCAACCAGCAGTGGCTCCCCATCCAAGCGAGGATGGTGGGCTGTGCATCTGCATCGACATACCAGGGCTCAACCGAGTCGCCTCTCTGGAGCGCCTCTGGCCCTCGCGAGTGGGGCGCTGTAACACCCCAGATGTGATTTACCCAATATGTACTCCAACTCTTGCCGTTTCCGGCCTTAAGTTATTCTATTTTCTCGGGTTCGGGTTTTTGTCTCCGTGTGTTGTTATCGTTGTCATGCATCTCATATCATGTCATCATGTGCATTGCATTTGCATACGTGTTCATCTCATGCATTCGAGCATTTTCCCCGTTGTCCGTTTTGCATTCTGGCGCTTCGTTCTCCTCCGGTGTTCATTTCTACCTTTCTTTTGTGTGTGGGGATTAAACATTTCCGGATAGGACCGAGACTTTCCAAGCGGCCTTGGTTTACTACCGGTAGACCGCCTGTCAAGTTCCGTACCATTTGGACTTCGTTTGATACTCCAATGGTTAACCGAGGGACCGAAGAGGCCTCGTGTGTGTTGCAGCCCAACACCCCTCCAAGTTGGCCCAAAACCCACCAAAACCCTCTCCATCATCTAGAGCGTTCGATCACGATCGCGTGGCCGAAAACCACACCTCATTTGGACTCTCCTAGCTCCCTCTATGCCTATATATAAACCCCTCATTCCAAATCTCGGATCCCCTCCTCGAAACCCTAAAAATCCCAGATCCGCCGCGCCGGACATTGTCCGTCCGCGCTGGACACCCCGCCGCCGACGGCCGTGGCCAACCGCCTACCGCCATGTGACCCGGCCACCTCCCACCGCCGCCGGCCCGCTCGGGCCCGAGGCCGGCCCCGCGAGCCCATCGCCTCCATCGCTCCGCGCCCCGCCGCCCGAGCCGCCACCTGCCGCCGTCACCGACATCGCCGGCCACCGCGCCGCCGCACCGGGCCGGCCCCCGACCGCGCCGGTGAGCGCCACCATCCCCGACCGGCTGCCGCCGCCTCACCTCGTCTCCGCCGCCCCGGTCCGCCCTGCGCCGCCTCGTCGCCGGTGGCCGCCGCCCCCGCCGGCGCCGCCCTCCGCCGCCGCCTCGCCGCCCATCTCCTCCCGGCCAGCAAGTCCCTCGACGATTCCGGCGAACCTCGGGCGCCCCGCTGCTACAGTACCCGCCGGATCCGATCCAGATCTAGATCCCGCCTTGGTTGACTTTCTCCCGAAACCCTAGTTCAAATGCCCTTGTTCATCGTGTCGTAACTTTGCATCTGTAGCTCCGTTTTGCAAATATAGCATATCAAAATGTTCATCTCAGAGAGTACATCATTTCATCTCATTGCATCATTTTCATTTGAGTTCATCTTGATGCCCGAAATGCTGTTAGAAGAGTGCTATTTGAGATAATTGTCAGTTCTGGTGCTCCAATTAGATATTTGTCATTTTTGCCATGATTATTGTGTGCATGATATGCCCCTGAGCTCTTCATGTTTTGCCATCTATCCAGAGGTGCGACCCATGTATTTTTTTGATGTGTGTGGTGACTAGCACAAGCTTGCAAAGTGGTGCATTCGTTAATGCTGATTTCAGGGACTTAGCATTTCCACTAAGTCCTTGAGCTGTTTATCTCATATGGCCATATGTTCATGTTGTTTCCTAGTGATCTGTGCCTTTTATGAGGATGATCAGTAAGGATGTTTTGTTAATCTTGTAGTGCTCTATCCATCCATGTCTTTGTTTGCAATTATGGAGCAACCTAGCTCGAGTCAATCGAGCTCTACTTTTGCCATTTCGTGAATCTGGGCAGATTGTCTACTTATTAGCGATTTTGTCGATGATGTTGTAGTTGATCCGTGCATGCTATGGTATTGTTCTTGCCATGTCTAGCTTGTATTTTGTGTATTCTTGATGGGTGTATGCTTAGATTGTCATGACTTGCTCTGTAGTGAGTGCATCGAGCTCGTAAACATGCCTACTTGATATCTGTTTCAGCATGTTCCAGTTTTCACTAAGTCTGAGAACTGATTATGTTTTTGCCATGTTCACATGCTTGAAAATGTATTTTCTGCTCCCTTTTGGCTTAAGGTCACTAAGGGGATTTTGTTAATCTCTTTGAGTAGCTACATGCCATGCTTTATTTTGCCATGTTCAGGTCCTGTAGCTTATAGTTTTCATGCTCCAAAGATTGCTACCTGATCTGAAATTCCAGACAAGTGTTAATTTCACTAAGTCTGAAATCTGTTTACCAAATGCATTTTTGCCATGCTTGTTTGAACCTGTTAATGGATGAATTGGACATAGCTCAGTGCTAGACTTTTGTTTAGCTTCATGAATGGATTCCTGCCATGTATTTTGATGCCATGTTTGGGTGCTGTAGCATGTTCATCTTGTTGCATTTAGATGGCTACTTGCTGTAAATCGCAGAACGTGGTCATATTTGAATTGCTTGCCATTTCCAAACCATAACTCCGATTCCGGCGTTCTTTATATCGTTTTCAAGCGATTTCATCTCATATTTCCAGTGGCACACTTGGATTTCCAAGTTGAGGCCAGGTTCATGCATTCCTTGTCAAATCTTGCATATGCATCCCGCATCGCATCCCGCATAGCATACCATCCTTGCATCATATTGTTTGAGCTTTGCACGTGGTTGATTGTGTTCCGTTTGCTTGTTTGTCTTGTTTTGGTAGAGCCGGGAGACGAGTTCACTAACGAGGAGCCCGTTGAGTTTGCTTTCGAGGATCCAGTCAACTCTGACAACTTTGTAGGCAAGATGATCATACCCTCGAAACCACTACTATCTTTGCTTTGCTAGATGCTCGCTCTTTTGCTATGCCTATGCTACGATGGCTACCACTTGCTTTCATGCCTCCCAAATTGCCATGCCAAACTGCTAACCCACCATGTCCTAGCAAACCGTTGATTGGCTATGTTACAGCTTTGCTCAACCCCTCTTATAGCGTTGCTAGTTGGAGGTGAAGATTGGAGACCGTTCCTTGTTGGAACATTATTTACTTGTTGGGATATCATTATATTGCCATGTTATCTTAATGCATCTATATACTTGGTAAAGGGTGGAAGGCTTGGCCTCTCGCCTAGTGTTTTGTTCCACTCTTGCCGCCCTAGTTTCCGTCATATCGGTGTTATGTTCCTGGATTTTGCGTTCCTTACGCGGTTGGGTTATAATGGGAACCCCTTCATAGTTCGTATTGATTAAAGCTTTTCCAGCAATGCCCAACCTTGGTTTTACCATTTGCCACCTAGCCTCTTTTTCCCTTGGGTTTCCGGAGCCCGAGGGTCATCTTATTTAAACCCCATCGGGCCAGTGCTCCTCTGAGTGTTGGTCCAACCTAGAGCCCCTTGCAGCGCCACCTCGAGGAAACTTGAGGGCTGGTTTTAGTTGTACGGATTGCTTATCCAATTGTGCCCTGAGAACGAGATATGTGCAGCTCCTATCGGGATTTGTCGGCACATTCGGGCGGTGTTGCTGGATTTCTTTTAACTTGTCGAAGTGTCTTGAAGAACCGAGATACCGAGTCTGATTGGAACGTCTCAGGAGGAGGTCTATTCATTCGTTGACCGTGAGAGCTTGTCATGGGCTAAGTTGGGACTCCCCTGTGGGGATTTGAACTTTCAAAAGCCGTGCCCGCGGTTATGGGCAGATGGGAATTTGTTAATGTCCGGTTGTAGATAACTTGAACCTTAACTTAATTAAAATGAATCAACAGTGTGAGTTGCCGTGATGGTCTCTTCTAGGTGGAGTCCGGGAAGTGAACACGGTGTTGGAGTAATGCTTGCGCTGGTTGTGCTCTAGATTACTCGTTCGCGCTTTGCCTCCTCTTCTCGCTCTCTTTTGCGAACAGGATAGCCACCATATATGCTAGTCGCTTGCTGCAGCTCCACATATTATCCTTGCCTTACCAATAAGCTTAAATAGTCTTGATCGCGAGGGTGCGAGATTGCTGAGTCCCTGTGGCTCACAGATTACTTCCAAACCAGATGCAGGACCTGATGATTCCGCTCCAGATGGCGCGCTTGAGCTCAAGTGGGAGTTCGACGAAGACTCTCAACGATACTACGTGTCTTTCCCTGATGATCAGTAGTGGTGCCCAGTTGGGGTGATCGGGACCGTGTCGCATGTTGGGTTATCTTTTATTTTGGCACCATAGTCGGGCCATGAGTGTTTGAATGTTGTAATTCTATTCATGTACTTTCATTGACGTGGCGAGTGTAAGCCAACTATGTATCTCCCCTTTATTATTTATATTACATGGGATGTTGTGAAGATTGCCTAACTTGCAACATTGCTTTCAATGCGGTTATGCCTCTAAGTCGTGCCTCGACACGTGGGAGCTATAGCCGCATCGAGGGCGTTACAGGCACTGCGGAGGTCTACCCCACAGCTACGTTCGCATGCCTTACGGCTTGCCGAACACGGCTGCCACGTACCAGCGCCTCATGAGGGGCATCATGGGGGCACGAGAGGCCAGGCGTTCCGCAGCCCTGGCGGGGATGGAGATGGTCCATGAGGAGCCGCCAGCGCCTCTGGAACCTCCTGAGGCCCCTGGGCCTGGGGGCTCATGAGGATCGGCTTCCGCAGCCCACCAAGTCTGCTACACCAACACCCCTTCGTCCTCAACGTCATCAGGTGACATCTTTCAAGTTTCACTTCCAGCTGAGAGCGCCCCCCAGGGCTGCATTATTCCCAGGCTGCGTGGGTCCGTCCCTGCGGCATGTATCCCTTTTATTTCATGTTGTTAGCTTACCTTGTTGGGGGCGCCCCTCGGGCTGCATGATCCCCAAGTCGCTCGGGCCAGGCCCAGCGGCATGTATCCCATCTGCGTTTATTTCCGGTTAGGCGTTAGACCCACCATGCTTGATTATTTGATGCCGGTCCATGGCACCTCTTCTTCTCCATGCCGACCACTTGCACGTTAAAGGGGGGTACCTGAGCATCGCGACTCAGGGCTCTTACTGGCTCTCCAGCCCTCACCCTCTGGCCTTGTCCACGGCATCGCGACCTGGCATACCAGCGACGGCTGAGACCAGCTCGAGGGCCGGGACCCGAGGACGTAGAGTGCCGACATCTAACCAAATTTGTAGGGACACATCACAAGATAAGGCCTAGTGCCAGGCGCAACCCGCCTAGAGGTAGGGCCCCGTGAGTCCCGCGCTGGCTCATGGGTGCCCAGATACACCTCGCCAGGCCCTACTGTGCTAGCCACGTGTCAGGGCGGGGTTGTACACGCCCCGGGGGCTCCTCCCGGAGGGGGCCCCCCTCCCACGTACCAGTGGAAGCACCATGCTCCGTGCTGGCTGACGACACTGCCGAGGAGAGGCTATGCCCGTACACATGCGGAAGCGCTATGCTCCGCGCTGGTGATAAACAACTGAGGGTGGCCCCCGGGCCGCATCAACCTCGGGGAGCCCAGAGCTCAGTGTCTAGCCTCATCGTAATGCCTCCCCTCGGGAGTGCCGCGCGAGGGGGCTGGGCACGGGGGCTGCGCCTGGGTCACACCCAGACGCACGCTGCCCAGCCAGGTCCCCCCGGGCCTGGTTGGTCGCGCGTCTCTCCCCGAGCGGAGCCAAGGTACGAAGGCCATTTGAGCGTCAAGGGGGACTCCTGAGCATCGCGACTCAGGAGCCTAACTGGTCACGTAGCCCCTCACTCCTTAGTTCCGAAAGGCTAACGGCGGTTGAGATATGCGCGCGGCCGGGCTCTGCAGACGTAGAACGGTAGATCCACCCACATCACACCTCCCTACTTGCTGTTCGTGCGCCAAGGGGGACTCCTGAGCATCGCGACTCAAGAGCCTAACTTGTCACGTAGCCCCTCACTCCTTGGCCCCGTCCTGGTTTCTGGTCGGGACCAACGCTGGGTGAGGCATGCGCGGGGCCGGGCTCTGCCGATGTAGAACATAAGCAAGTAGGAAGGAAAAGCGCCAATTTCAAGGAATTCAAAAGCAAATATTACAGTCCACACTGTTATCTCAATGCCAAACGCAAGTTTAAATGCCTCCCCGAGGCATGATACATGTGCAGGAATTAAAGGCAGGACAGGAGCCACAACGGAGTCACTTGTCGGCGGTGGAGTAGCGCAGAGTGGGTTCGCCTCATGGAGCAGTGGGGTCGGCAGCGCCTTGCCTCGGCTTGGTGCTGAAGGCCCAGAACTTCCCCAGCAGAGCCTCTGCGCGACCCTTCACGGCCTCGGCAGCGGCAGCGGCACGCTCGCCGCTTACTGGCTCCAACAGGCTGTCGAGGTTGACGCCGGGATCACGAAGGTAGATGTGGGTGAGGACCCGCGTCAGTGCTGCAGAAGACAGGACACGCGCCTCGGCCTCGGCCGTGGGGCCAAGGCCAAGGGCTACATCTTCAAGAGCGCGAACCAGGAAGGGAAGCAGCTTGGCGGGGCCGTCCTCGGCGCCAGCCAGCGGGCTCTCCAGGCCGCTGTCGTAAAGCGTCCTTAGCGAGGAGCGAGCCTTCGCCTCCATCTCCGTGAAGGCCACGCGGTCCTCGGCAAGAACCAGGGCCTTGTCGTCCAGCTCATCCTTCCTCGCCCCCAACTCCTGCTCCAGCACGCCTAGGCGGTCGCGGCGTTTCCTGAGCGTGACCTCCCTCTCCTTGACGGCCGCCTCGCGAGCCTTCACGCCTTCTTCCTGCTCTTGGCGAAGGCGGACCTCTTTCGCGAGCTGGTCCCGCAGGCCTTGCAGCTCGTCCTCCAGCGCCTTGCAACGACCACGGACGTCGACCACCTCCCCCAAGGCTGCGTCACGAGCAGCCTTCGCCTCAAGGACGGACTGCTTCTCCTCGTCGCAAGCCGTCGAGGCCTGGACCAGCCCCGCCCGAATCGAAGCGTCGGAGCGAACCCATCCTGAAGCCAGCTCCAAGCGCCCGGCCACCAAGCGAGGTTCTGCGCCAAGAAGATCCTACCGCAGTCGGTCCAGCTCAGCAACAGCATGATCCAGAACGGCAGAAGGAGTCGGAGAGACAGCAGCCGGTGGAGCAGGAGGAGAAGGCGGCAGCGCGGCCACAGCATCCTATGCCGGAGTCTGCCGTGCCCCAATGGCTGTAGTGGCGGCAGGCAAGGACACCTTGGGAGTCACTTGGGCCGTGGGGGCTGAGCTTGCCCCAGCCGGCTCAGCCAGGCCTCGCGAGGACGACCGGGCAGGAGAAGCCTGTGCGTCGCGGTCACCCTCCTTCGCGGGCAGAGGCGCTACCACAGATGGAACCTCAGGAGCTCCCTTCGACTTCTTTGCTGCGGGCGCCAGCCTATCCAAGAGATGCGGACGTCAAGCCTCAGAAGCAGAGCAAGAAATAAAGACAAGAATCAAATGCTTACGGGTCGTCGCCAGTGAGCTCAAGCGGCCTCCGGCCAAATTTAAAGCCTGAAAGCCGGCTGGAAGGGTCAACCTCGGGAAGCTTGGAAGCAGAAGGTGCGTCTACGGTCCGCCTCGGGGCCGGGGCAGACCCGCGGGAGATCAGCCCGGTCCTGTCCTTCTTCGGGATCGGGGGCAAGCTCCCGCCGTCCTGCTCGTCGTCATCCTCGTCGCCATCGCTCGGAGAGAGGCGGAGAACGAGGGACCTGCGCTGGGGGAGGGGAGCCCTCGACTCTCCGTCAGTCGCCTCAGAGTCAGACCCTTTTTCCCGCTCCCCTCCTTCCTCCTCTTCGCTAGAGTCGTCGGAGGGCACGTCCACCGGTTCCTCAGGAGTTTCCATGGGCACGGGCCCATCCCGGTTGAAGACGGGCATGGACTCCACTACCTGCTCCCAGTCGTCGCGGAGGAACAAGGGCGTAGGAGCGCCCACCAACCTCGCCACATCGCCCCCGACCAGAGATTGGAGGACCGCAACCAGATCTCCGTCGGCCAAGGCCGCGGGGCTCGGACGGGGCCTCCACATCGGAAGTGAGTACTGCCGAAGCGGAGCCAACTGGTGCTCCAGGAATTCCCTCAGCAGCGACGCGCCGGTCAGCTTCGCCGCTGCCATATTGGCCGGCCTCAGATCCGCGTCCATCTTCTCCAACACCAGCTTCGCGCGGGGGTCTGTGAGCTCCGCTCGACCCCAATCGCTGGAGCTCGTGGGCTGCTCCATGGGCAAGATCAGCCGAGGGTGGATGCGCCCGGCATCCACCAAGACCCACTTGCTCCTGAAGCCCTCAATCCTTTTCCCGGGATTCGAAATGGCAATGGAGCCACCGTACGCGATGAATCTCGCGCACGCGGAAGCAGGACCGCGAGAGGTCTGGAGGTAGAAGTAGTGGCGCAGCAAGGCCACTGAGGGCTGCACCCCTACATGAGCCTCGCAGTAATAGGCGAAGATTGCCAGGAGAAGGATGGAGTTGGGGTGGAGATGCAGATCCTGTAGCTTGTAATGGTGGAGGACAGAGAAGAAGAACTCGGAGAAGGGAGGCACCAGGCCAGCAGCAATGTCACTTACGAAGAACGGATAGAAGGTGCTCCCTTGACCCTCAAGGGTGGCGGAGGCGGCCTTGAACACCTTCGCCCCGTTGATGCCCCGCGCCGTCGCCATCCGACGCAACCGGGCAAGGCTCGCCTCCGACACGTTCGGCGAGTCCAGGGCAGATGAGTACCAAGCTACGGCCGGGGGCTGACGAGGCGCCATGGCTTCCTAGGTCACACGGTCAGAGTAGATGTGGAAATTTTGGAGGAAGGAAGGAGAGGCACAAGAAAGGGGATCTGAGCAGCAACCGAGGAAAGCAAGAAGCAAAGCCTAGGCGGATGCCACTCCTTTATCAACTCGCGCGGTTGCTAAGGCGCCCACGTCCAATCAACCGCCACGCGGTGCCCGAGGCCGCAGGCTGTTAGGGCCCGCGGCGCTTCGCTCTTGCCCTCCTGCTTCCCTGCACGGCCAAGTCTGGGCACGCCTTGGGCCCGGGGGCTACTGTCGGCGTTCTGGGAACGGGGGTCCCCAGACTTGCCTACCTGCGGCCTGCGGCGTGGCTCAAAAGGGGGCCCAGCACGGCCCATCTTCACCAACACAGACTCAAGACCCTCGTGAGGGGCCAAGCCTCGTGGGGAGGACGACGTGGAGCTTCCTCGGGCATGGCCTCATCAGGCTGGCTCGCGAGGAGGCGGAGAGATCAAGGCGGGGTACCTCACGAGGTGCCCATGACGCAAGCCATGACGACCAAGGGCGCCAGGCGGGCGCCAGCCCGCGCAGTGTCCTCCTTTCCCCTTTGGTGCAAAGGGGGCAAGCGCAGCCGCGGAGTACCGAGGCATCAGGCAAAGGTTGCCATTTCGGTGCAACAAGACCAAGACCAGGAGGACTGCAAGACGGAGGTCATTGTGGAGCCCAAGACGGCGTCACCACCAAAGCTTTGTGCAGGCGAAGACTACTTTTGTCAGGATAACTGGTACTAGCTATCCCCTTTCAAATTAGCCCGCCATTGTTGGCTCCCTTCTCGCTCGATATTTGGGAAGAGGACCAGGGCCTCTATAAATAGGACCAGCCACCCGCAGGATGGAAAAAAAGAGGACAATCGAGAAGAGAGAGAGAGAAAGAGAGAGAGAAGGGTGACTGAACTCCTCCCAGCAGTTCATCCCCCCAGCCAAGAACAGACCCTCGCGAGGCTGTTCTTCCTTGTATTGTTCATCATCATCAGCCCAAGAGGCAATCCACCACACCACACACTGGAGTAGGGTATTACACCACAACGGTGGCCCGAACCAGTATAAACCCTATGTCTCTCGTGTTGTTCTTTCCATAGCTTAGATCTTTGCGTGGCGGAGGGGTGCAGGTAGGTAGGAGGCAAAATCTCCGCGTGCACCCCAGTGTTCGAACCTCAAGGGTCTGCCGGAACCCGAAATCCGACACATAGGTCGACACCCGTCAGTTTATAGTCCCGAGGCCGGATCATGAATGTGTCCAACTCGGTCTCTATCCTTCCTGTCTTACAATACAAGTTACATGAGAAAGTCGGTTTACATCTACAGGCCTTAACTCGTCTTTGGGCCTTGGGCCTTCATAAAGCGCCACCAACCTTTGTCTTCCTGGGCTCCTAATCCTCATAGAGTTAACCCGGCTACTCTTGGCCGGTTTACGTCCAGTAGTAATATCCCCAACAGTCACTCTGGCAACCCATCATCTACTTATTACTTCCCAATGCCTTCCCCTAGGCCCAAACAATGGTGAAGTGTCATGTAGTCGACATTCACATGACACCACTAGAGGAAAGACAACATACATCTCATCAAAATATCGAATGAATACCAAATTCACATGACTACTTATAACAAGACTTCTCCCATGTCCTCGGGAACAAACGTAACTACTCACAAATCATATTCATGTTCATAATCAGAGGGGTATTAATGTGCATAAAGGATCTGAACATATAATGTTCCACCGAATAAACCAACTAGCATCAACTACAAGGAGTAATCAACACTACTAGCAACCCACAGGTACCAATCTGAGGTTTTGAGACAAAGATCGGATACAAGATGAACTAGGGTTTGAGAGGAGATGGTGTTGGCGAATATGTTGATGGAGATTGACCCCCTCCCGATGAGAGGATCGATGGTGATGACGATGGTGACGATTTCCCCCTCCCGGAGGGATGTTTACCTGGCAGAACAGCTCCGCCGGAGCCCTAGATTGGTTCCGCCAAGGTTCCGCCTCGAGACGGCGGCGCTTCGTCCCGAAAGCTTCCTTCTGATTTTTTCAGGGAAAAAGACACCTTATACTAGAAGATTGGCATCAGGGGGCTTCCAGGTGGCCCACGAGGCAGGGGGCGCGCCCTCCACCCTCGTGGACAGTGGGTGGACCCCTCTGGTGCTTTCTTCACCCAATATTTTTAATATATTCCAAAACTGACTTCCATGGAGTTTCAGGACTTTTGGAGTTGTGCAGAATAGGTCTCTAATATTTGCTCCTTTTCCAGCCCAGAATTCCAGCTGCCGGCATTCTCCCTCTTCATGTAAACCTTGTAAAATAAGAGAGAAAAGGCATAAGTATTGTGACATAATGTGTAATAACAGCCCATAATGCAATAAATATCAATATGAAAGCATGATACAAAATGGATGTATCAGGGAGCTCTGTAGCATTTCTAATATTATATGTGGATGACATATTGTTGATTGGAAATAATACAGAATTTCTGGATAGCATAAAAGGATACTTGAATAAGAATTTTTCAATGAAAGACCTTGGTGAAGCTGCTTATATATTGGGCATCAAGATCTATAGTGATAGATCAAAATGCATAATTGGACTTTCACAAAGCACATACCTTGATAAAGTTTTGAAGAAGTTCAAAATGGATCAGTCAAAGAAAGGGTTCCTGCCTGTGTTAGTTGAGTCAGACTCAATGCCCCAAACTGCATAAGATAGAGAGAAAATGAAAGTCATTCCCTATGCCTCAGCCATAGGTTCTATCATGTATGCAATGCTGTGTACCAGACCTAATGTGTGCCTTGCTATAAGTTTAGCAGGGAGGTACCAAAGTAATCTAGGAGTGGATCACTGGACAGCGTTCAAGAACATCCTGAAATACCTGAAAAGAACTAAGGATATGTTTCTTGTTTATGGACGTGACAAAGAGCTTGTCGTAAATGGTTACATTGATGCAAGCTTTGACGCTGATCCAGATGACTCTAAGTCACAAACTAGATACGTATTTATATTGAATGGTGGAGCTGTCAGTTGGTGCAGTTCCAAGCAGAGCGTCGTGGCGGGATCTACGTGTGAAGCGGAGTACATAGCTGCTTCAGAAGCAACAAATGAAGGAGTCTGGATGAAGGAGTTCATATCTGATCTAGGTGTAATACCTATTGCATCGGGTCCAATGAAAATATTTTGCGACAATACCGGAGAAATTGCCTTGGTGAAGGAATCTAGATTTCACAAGAGCACCAAACACATCAAGAGACGCTTCAATTCCATCTGTGATCAAGTCAAGGAGGGAGACATAGAGATTTGCAAGATACATAAGGATCTGAATGTTGCAGACCCGTTGACTAAGCCTCTCTCACGAGCAAAACATGATCAGCAACAAGACTCCATGGGTGTTAGAGTCATTATTATGTAATCTAGATTATTGACTCGGGTGCAAGTGGGAGACTGGAGGAAATATGCCTTAGAGACACTAATAAAGTTGTTATTTATATTTCTTTATATCATGATAAATTTTTATTATTCATGCTAGAATTGTATTAACCGGAAATTTAGTACATGTGTGAATACATAAACAAACAGAGTGTCCCCAGTATGCCTCTACTTGACTAGCTCGTTAATCAAAGATGGTTAAGTTTCCTGACCATAGACATGTGTTGTCATTTGATGAACGGGATCACATCATTAGAGAATGATGTTGAGGGAGTCCTGGATTAGGGGGTATCCGGACAGCCGGAATATATCCTTTGGCCGGACTATTGGACTATGAAGATACAAGATTGAATACTTTGTCCCGTGTCCGGATGGGACTCTCCTTGGTGTGAAAGGCACGCTTGGCAGTACGAATATGTAGATTTCCTTCCTTGTAACCGACTCTATGTAACCCTAGCCCCCTCCGGTGTCTATATAAACCGGAGGGTTTAGTCCGTAGGAACAACCACAATCATACCGTCGGCTAGCTTCTAGGGTTTAGCCTCTCTGATCTCGTGGTAGATCAACTCTTGTACTACTCATATTATCAAGAACAATCAAGCAGGACGTAGAGTTTTACCTCCATCAAGAGGGCCCGAACCTGGGTAAACATCGTGTCCCCTGCCTCCTATTACCATCCGCCTAGACGCACAGTTCGGGACCCCCTACCCGAGATCCGCCGGTTTTGACACCAACATTGGTGCTTTCATTTAGAGCTCCTCTGTGTCGTCAGCGTTAGGCTGGATGGCTCCTTCAATCATCGATAGCGATGCAGTCCGGGGTGAGACTTTTCTCCTCGGACAGATCTTTGTATCCGGCAGCTCCGCACTGCGGGCCAACTCGTTTGGCCTTCTGGAGCAGATCGAGAGTTACGCCCCTGGCCACCAGGTCAGGTCTGGAAGCTTAAACTACACGGTCGACATCCGCGAAGACTTGATCTTCAACGGATTCAAGCCCCTGCCGGGTGCGCCGCACGATCACGATGAGCATGATTTAGCTCTGCCATCGGACAGTGTTCAGGAGACCGCACCGGCAACCACTCCGACCCTCAATTCGGAGCCAATTGCGCCATCCATGGATGGGTGGATAGACCCCGCCACGGAGGCCGCATTCTCAGCGGCGATCGAGCCGAGTATTGACCTTACCCTTCACGGGAGCCGTGACGCCGAACTATCATACTCTTCCCCGGCCATGGACTCCGAACCGCCTGCGCCCGTGCCTATTGAACCCGACTGGGCGCCGATCATGGAGTTCACCTCCACGGATATCTTTCAGCACTCGCCCTTCGGCGACATACTGAACTCATTAAGGTCTCTCTCCTTGTCAAGAGAGTCCTGGCCGAACTATGTCCGGCAGGATTGGCATGCTGATGACGAAGAAATTCGCCGCCCGCCCACCACCCACTTAGTAGCCACGGTCGACGATTTGACCAACATGCTCGACTTCGGCTCTGAAGACATCGACGGTATGGACAACGATGCAGGAGACGAACAGGAGCCATGCCCACAGGGCACTGGATGCCCACTTCATCATATGATGTATACAACAAAGCTCGAATTGTCACAAATATGTTTTCAACAAGTTCAAGGTGTTGACTACTATGAGATTTTCTCACTCGTATCGATGCTTAAAAGTCTGTCTGAATCATGTTAGCAGTTGCCGCATTTTATGAAATCTAGCAAATGGATGTCAAAATTGCATTCCTTAATGGATTTCTTAAAGAAGAGTTGTATATGATGCAACCAGAAGGTTTTGTCGATCCTAAAGGTGCTAACAAAGTGAGCAAGCTCCAGCGATCCATCTATGGACTAGTGCAAGCATCTCGAAGTTGGAATATATGCTTTGATAAAGTGATTAAAGCATATGGTTTTATACAGACTTGCGGTGAAGCCTGTATTTACAAGAAAGTGAGTGGGAGCTCTGTAGCATTTCTGATATTATATGTAGATGACATATTGTTGATCTGAAATGATACTGAATTTCTGAATAGCATAAAAGGATACTTGAATAAGAATTTTTCAATGAAAGACCTCAGTGAAGTTGCTTACATATTGAGCATCAAGATCTATAGAGATAGATCAAGACGCTTGATATATTCTCAATGAGTACATACATTGACAAGATTTTGAAATAGTTCAAAATGGAACAGTCAAAGAAGGAGTTCTTGCCTGTGTTGCAAGGTGTGAAGTTGAGTAAAGACCCAAAACCCGACCACGGCAGAAAATAGAAAGAGAATGAAAAGTCATTCCCTATGCCTCAGTCATAGGTTCTAAAAAGTATGCTATGTTGTGTACCATACCTATTGTGTACCTCACCATAAGTTTGGCAACAGTGTACAATAGTGATCCAGGAGTGGATCACTGGACGGCGGTCAAAAATATCCTTAGTGGAATAAGGAAATGTTTCTTGGTTATGGAGGTGACAAAGAGTTCGTCATAAAGAGTTACGTCGATGCAAGCTTTGACACCGATCTGGACGACTCTAAGTCTCGATCTAGGTACATATTGAAAGTGGGAGCAATTAGCTAGAGTAGCTCCGTGCAAAGCATTGTAGACATAAAAAATTTGCAAAATACATACGGCTCTGAATGTGGCACACCCGTTGACTAAATTTATCTCACAAGCAAAAGATGATCACTCTTTGGGTGTTAATCACATAGCGATGTGAACTAGATTATTGACTCTAGTAAACCCTTTGGGTGTTAGTCACATGGAGATGTGAACTAATCACATAAAGATGTGAACTATTGGTGTTAAATCACATGACGATGTGAACTACATTATTGACTCTAGTGCAAGTGGGAGACTGAAGGAAATATGCCCTAGAGGCAATAATAAAGTTGTTATTTATATTTCCTTATATCATGATAAATGTTTATTATTCATGTTAGAATTGTATTAACCGGAAACTTAGTACATGTGTGAATACATAGACAACAGAGTGTCCCTAGTATGCCTCTACTTGACTAGCTCGTTAATCAAAGATGGTTAAGTTTCCTAGCCATGGACATGTGTTGTCATTTGATGAATGGGATCACATCATTAGAGAATGATGTGATGGACAAGACCCATCCGTTAGATTAGCATAATGATCGTTCAGTTTTATTGCTACTGCTTTCTTCATGACTTATACATGTTCCTCTGACTATGAGATTATGCAACTCCTGAATACCAAGGAACACATTGTGTGCTATCAAACGTCACACCGTAACTGGGTGATTATAAAGATGTGCTACAGGTGTCTCCAATGGTGTTTGTTGAGTTGGCATAGATCGAGATTAGGATTTGTCACTCCGTCTATCGGAAAGGTATCTTTGGGCCCCTTCGGTAATGCACATCACTATAAGCCTTGCAAGCAATGTGACTAATGAGTTAGTTGCGGGATGATGCATTATAGAATGATTAAAGAGACTTGCTGGTAACGAGATTGAACTAGGTATTGAGATACCGACGATCGAATCTCGGGCAAGTAACATACCGATGACAAAGGGAACAACGTATGTTGTTGTGCGGTTTGACCAATAAAGATCTTTGAAGAATATGTAGGAACCAATATGAGCATCCAGGTTCCGCTATTAGTTATTGACCGGAGATGAGTCTCAGTCATGTCTACATAGTTCTCGAACCCGTAGGGTCCGCACGCTTAACGTTCTGTGATGATTTGTATTATGAGTTATGTGATTTGATGACCGAAGTTTGTTTGGAGTCCCGTATGAGATCGGGGACATGACGAGGAGTCTCAAAATGGTCGAGATGTAAAGATCGATATATTGGAAGGCTATATTCGGACATCGGAAAGGTTCTGAGTGATTCGGGTATTTTTTGGAGTACCGGAGAGTTACGAGAATTCTATAGAGCCTTAATGGGCCATACGGGAAAGAAGAGAAAGGCCTCAAGGGTGGTCGCGCCCCTTCCCCCTGGACTGTTCCGAATTGGACTAGGGAAAGGGGGCGCCCCTTCCTTCCTTCTCCTTCTCCCTTCCCTTTTTCCTATTCCATGTGGGAGGTGGAATCCTACTAGTACTAGGGAGTCCTAGTAGGACTCCACACTTTGGGCGCGCCCTATGAGGGCCGGCCTCCTCCTCCCCCCATCCTTTATATACGTGGCCAAGGGGCACCCCATAGACACACAAGTTGATCATTGATCTTTTAGCCATGTGCGGTGCCCCCCTCCACCATAATCCACCTCGGTAATATTGTAGCGGTGCTTAGGAGAAGCCCTGTTCCGGTAGCAACATCATCACCGTCATCACGCTGTCGTGCTGACGAAGCTCTCCCTCGAAGCTCTACAGGATCATGAGTTCGCGGCACGTCACACCGAGCCGACGTGTGCAGATCACGGAGATGTCGTATCTTCGGTACTAGATCAGTCGATCGTGAAGACGTACGACTACATCAACCGCGTTGTCATAACGCTTCCGCTTATGGTCTACGAGGGTACATAGACGATACTCTCCCCTATCGTTGTTATGCATCACCATGATCTTGCGTGTGCATAGGAATTTTTTTGAAATTACTGTGTTCCCCAACATAAATAGACTTGCCGGTAACGAGATTGAACTAGGTATGAGGATACCGATGATTGAATCTCGGGCAAGTAACATACAGGTGACAAAGGGAATAATGTATGTTGTTATGTGGTTTGACCGATAAATATCTTCAAAGAATATGTAGGAGCCAATATGAGGATCCAGGTTCCGCTATTGGTTATTGACCGAAGATGTGTCTCGGTCATGTCTACATAGTTCTCTAACTAGTAGGGTTCGCACGCTTAACGTTCATTGACGATTTGTATTATGAGTTATGTGTTTTGGTGACCGAAGTTTGTTCGGAGTCCCAGATAAGATCACGGTCATGACGAGGAGTCTCGAAATGGTTGAGAGGTAAAGATTGATATATTGGAAGGTTATATACGGACACCAGAATGGTTTCGAAGAAGATCGGGGATTTTTTGGAGTACCGAGAGGTTACTGGAACCCCTCGGGAAAGTTAATGGTCCTATTGGGCCATAGAGGAGAGAGGAAGGCTGCCACAGGAGGTGCCCACCCCCCCCCCAAGCCCAATCCGAATTGGACAAGGGGTGGGGGCGCGGCCCCCCTTTCCTTCTCCCTCTCCCCTCTTTCCCCTTTCCCCTCTCTGATGGAAGGAAGGAGGGGGGCGAATCCTACTAGGAACGGAGTCCTAGTAGGACTCCCCCCCTCTTGGTGCGCCCCCGTTGGGCCAGCCTCCTCCTCCCCCCTCCTTTATATACATGGGCAGGGCACCCAAAAGGCACAAGAGTTGTTTCTTAGCCGTGTGCGGTGCCCCCCTCCACAGTTTACTTCTCCAGTCATAGCGTCGTAGTGCTTAGGCGAAGCCCTGCGCCGATCACATCACCATCACCATCACCACGCCGTTGTGCTAATGAAACTCTCCCTCGATCCTCTACTGGATCAAGAGTTCGAGGGACGTCATCGAGCTAAACGTGTGCTGAACACGGAGGTATCGTATGTTCGGTACTTGGCTCGGTTGGATCGTGAAGACATTCAACTACATCAACTGCATTAACCTAATGCTTTCGCTTTTGGTCTACGAGGGTATGTGGACACACTCTCCCTATCTCGTTGATATGCATCTCCTAGATAGATCTTGCGTGATCGTAGGAATTTTTTTGAAATTGCATGCTTCCTTCCCCAACAAAATGACCCAGGAACCTTTGTATCCTATGGGTCATCTAAGAGAGTTGACCAAGATTCTTAGAGAATTAATACTTAGGCACCTAGTACTAGTAATAAAAAGAAAAAGAAAACTGATAGGATTTTTCCTGCTTCTAGTGAACCTGTTTTAGACACACCTGGGAATCCCAATGATATTTCTATTTCTGATGTTGAGACATAATCTGGTAATGAACATGAACCTAGAGATAATGTTAATGACAATGTTCATGTCGATACTCAACCTAGTAATGATAATGGTGTAGAGATTGAACCTACTATTGATCTTGGTAACCCACAATCAAAGAATCAACATTATGATAAGAGAGACTTCGTCGCTAGGAAACATGGGAAAGAAAGAGAACCATGGGTTCAGAAACCCATGCCCTTTCCTCCTAAGCCATCCAAGAAAAAGGATGATGAGGATTTTGAGCTCTTTGCTAAAATGATTAGACCTATCTTTTTGCATATGCTTTTGACTGATATGCTTAAAATGCCTCCTTATGCTAAGTATATGAATGATATTGTTACTAATAAAAGAAAGATACATGAAGCTGAAATTTCCACCATGCTTGCTAATTATACTTTTAAGGGTGGAATACCAAAGAAACTAGGAGATCCAGGACTACCAACTATACCATGCTGCATTAAAATAAACTATGTTAAAATTGCTTTATGTGATCTTGGAGCCGGTATTAGTGTTATGTCTTTCTCTTTATATCGTAGACTTGAATTTAATAAGTTGACACCTACTGAAATTTCTTTGCAAATGATTGATAAATCAACTGCTATACCCATCGGTATTTGTGAGGGTGTGTCTGTTGTGGTTGCAAACGTTCTATCTTAACAGACTTTGTTATTCTTGATAATCCCGAGGACGACAGTATGTCGATCATCCTTGGTAGACCCTTTTTGAATACTGAAGGGGCTGTTATTGCTTGCAACGAAGGCAATGTCACTTTTCATGTTAATGGTAATGAGCATATGGTGCACTTTCCGAAGAAACAACCTCAAGTTCATAGCATCAATTCTATCGGAAAAATTTCAACTATTACTATTGGAGGTTTTGAATTCCCTCTTCCTACTATCAAACAGAAATATGACGTTCTTATTGTTGGGGAAATACATATCCCCGTTGAGGTAACCTAGTGTTATTTGGAAATTTTCTGGTTTCATGTCATTCGGAAGAAGTTTGTTAATAATACTTGATCAACCTTATTAATGGATTCCTTTTGATGGGCATGATATGGATGAATTTAGAAGGCACAACTCTGTGTACCTATCTTTTACTTTTTGTTATTTAGATTAAATAAAGCAAAATTAGTATTTTCTGTCTGTTTTCTAAATTATCCATGTAATAAAAAATGTCCCGAAAATAGAAGTTCTCCAAATGCCCTGAAAATTTAGTATGATTTTTTATAGAATATTTGAGAATTTCTGGCAGTGAACACACCAGGGGGGGCTCACCAGTGGGCCACAAGGGTGGAGGGTGCGCCCTACCCCCCTGGGCACGCCCCTCGACCTTGTGAGCCCCACGTGGGTCCCCTCCACTTATTCCAGCACCCATCCACTTCGTCTTCCTCCAGAAAAAATCACTCCATAGCTCAAACCCATGTTCTTGCTCATTTTGCTGCCATTTTCGACCTCCTTGCTCAAAGCTCCATTCACAAAACTGCTTTGGGGGATTTTTTTCGGTATGTGACACCTCCAATGGTCCAATTAGTATTTGTTCTAGTGCTTTATTTATTGCAATTTTTTGTTGCTATGGTGACCCTGTTCTTGAGCTTGCATGTCAAATTTATATGGTCCAAAGTAGTTTTGATGCTTGATATAGCCTCTAGGCACCTGTAGGAGTAGTTGCTATCAATCTTGCTGAGTTTGATTCACTTTTATTTTAGTTACTAAAAATTTCAGAAATTTTTCAGAGGAAGAAAATGATGAGGAGATTGTTGAGAGGCTCTTCGAGCCGGGTTCGAAGGAAAAAGAGAATGAGGAGAAGGAGAAGCCCAAGTACAATCTTCCTTACACTGCGAAGATTCGGCCATGTGAATGGCCATGTGATGCATTCTTGGAGTCGGCCAGAATTTATGAGGATTTCTATTATTTGGCTGGGAATGCAGGATCACAGACTTCCTCCACGACTAGTGTGATCAGTATCTCCTACTCACTAATACTTTTGTGCAAAATTTTCATTTTCATGCTAGGAGATCACCACCCACATTAGAGTTTGATTTATATGATGAGCATAAGGAGATGATGCTTTATGACTTTTGTGAGGTTTGTAAATTACCTTATGAGGGCAGCATTGAGGAACCATATCCTAGAGATGTGGAAGATTTTATTGCTAAAGTTACCATAGGGGAAAGGAGAAAGGTGTCGGGGCGAGAGTGGCTAGTTTACATTTTCTTGTTTTGCGCTACTACTCATTATTGCTGGGAGATGTTTAATTGCTCGCGGGAAGAGTGGAGGCCTTAGTGCTCCTGGCCTTTCCATTTTGCGCCATGCTTTGCTTCGTGATAGAACTTTTAGTTTAGGCGCTATGGTTGCTAAACAATTGAGTTTAAACCATACAAAGGGTCCTGTTTTCGAAGGTATCTTCGCCTCCCTCCTTGTTAAACGCTTTGAGATACCCATTAGGCATGATGAAAAGGAGGAGAAGATGCTACCCACTATATACTTAGATTATGACAGCATGGTAGCACATAAGTTTATTCGCTATGATGAGGAAAATAGACTCATTTATAACTTGATATTTAGCAAGGATACTTTTCATATTATTACCTTGCCTGCACCTACTTTGTTCGATATTCATTCAGGCAGGTACTTCGTTTTGCCCACGGACATTCATGCATACTAGGAGGGGACACAGTCCCCAGTTCCTGAGCCAGAGCCAGAGCCATCACCTGGCCCATATCAGGAGTCTATTTATCAGTGGGCACCACAGGAGCTCGCTAACCAGCGGAACCCCCAGGATCCTCATCAGTACACCGGAGAGGGTTACTTTGACCCATGGGCTTAGACCAACTTAGGCCAAAAGCCTAAGCTTGGGGGAGTACGTATTTCTCACCGACATTACATTCATGTTCACACACTCATTCCAGTTGTTGGTGTTCATACTTTTTCATTGTATTATCCATGCTAGTTTAATTTTTCCCGCTTTCTTCTTGTGTGTTTGATAAACCTTAAGAAAAACCAAAAAAAATAGCTGTAGTTTATTTCCTTTCTATGCATGCTTAGTAGTAGTATTAAAAGAAAACCCCAAAAGATTTCTCATTCTTCTTTTGCTTGTTGGGAGCTTTCCTGTGTAAATAGTTTTTCTTGTTCTTGTTCTACTTTCTTCAAAATAACAAAAACTCCAAAATTATTTCAGTGTGTTTATTTGAAATTCTTTTCTTTTTCTTTGGGGGTCGAGAGGAGAAGACTACGATGAAAATGTTGAGTGGCTCTCATGTGCATTATTGTTGATCTTAGAAAGATCCCATATTACCTTTGCCTTCTCCTTTGAATAAATGTTTGCAGATTCCATCTTAGTCCAATGCACGTGCACTATTATTACTATTCACACTGTTCATTCATGCAAGTGACAGGCAATAATGACGATATATGATGAAGTGATTGAGATGAGGAAAAGCTGGTATGAACTCGACCTATCTTGTTTTTGTAAATATGATTAGTTCATCGTTCCTGAATCAGCCTATTATGAATGAAACATGTTTGCAATGAAAATTAGAGATTATAGTTACTCATGCCAGGCTTAATCATCTAGGAGTTTATAATGGTTTTCCTTGTGTGCCACCATGCTTTTAAAATGGTTGTGATGTAGTATGATAGGATGTTATCCTCCTTTGAATGATCTGAGTCGCTTGACATGGCACATGGTCACGCATGTAGTTGAAAAAAAATCAACATGGCCTCCATGATATTCATGTTCATGGTGATTTATATCCTACTCATGCTTGCACTCAATGTTGGTTAATCTCGATGCATGTTTATGACTGTTGTTGCTCTCTAGTTGGTCGCTTCCCAGTCTTTTTCTAGCCTTTAGTTGTACTAAGTGGGAATATTGCTTGTGCATCCACTTCCATAAACCCAAAGTTGTTCCATATGAGTCCACCGTACCTTCCTATATAAGGTATTTACCTGCCAATCCAAGTAAATTTGCATGTGCCAAACTCTAAACCTTCAAATAATAATCTGTTTTGTATGCTCGAACCGCTCATGTACCAACTAGGGTTGTCAATATCTTCCATGCTAGGTGGGTTATTCTCACGATGAGTGGACTCCGCTCATCATTCATGAGAAAATGGCTAGTAACCGGTATGCCCAGTTCCATGCTCAAATCAAATCAAAATAATTGCAAACAAAACTCCCCAGGAGTCTTGTTAGTTGGACGGTACCCATTGTTTCGGACCAGGCATGGAGTGTACTTGTTGGTGGTGGGGGAGTATTCACTTTACCATTCTGTTTGGGAACCGCCTATAATGTATGTAGCATGGAAGATACCGAGATCTCTTGGTTGTTATGTTGACAATGAAAGCATATCGCTCAAAATATTATTCCTCTCTATTTCAAAAACTCGATCTCCGGCACCTCTGCAAATCCCTGCTTCCCTGCGAAGGGCCTATCTATTTACTTTTATTGTTGAGTCATCATCCTCTTATAAAAAGCACCAGTTAGAGAGCACCACTATCATTTGTATGCATTGTTATTAATTTATATTGAGTATGACTGTGACTGGACCTCTTTTACCATGAATTACAATGTCTAGTCAGTCCTTGATCTTCAGGGGTGCTCTGCATTTATGTTTTGCGGTCTCAGAAAGGGCTAGGGAGATACCATCTTGTTATATCTTATCATAATTGTTTGAAAAATTATTGTCATCGGAGATTTATTATTATTGCTCGCTAGCTGATTATGCCATTGATATGAGTAAATGTGAGACCTAAATGTTATTGTGAATATGGGTAGTTCATAATCTTTGTTGATAACTTGAATGCTGACTTTACATATTTGCAACAACAAGATCAAACAAAGTTTGTAAAAGTTTTTCTTTATCACTTTCAGTTTGTCAACTGAATTACTTGAGGACAAGCAATGGGTTAAGCTTGGGGGAGTTGATATGTATCCATCGTATCTACTTTTCCAAACTCTTTTGCCCTTGTTTTGGACTCTAATTTGCATGATTTGAATGGAACTAACCCGGACTGACACTGTTTTCAGCAGTATTGCCATGGTGTTATTTTTGTGCAGAAATAAAAGTTCTCGGAATGACCTGAAACTTCACGAAGATCAGTTTTGGAATAAATAAAAAATATTGGCAAAATAATCAACCGAAGGGGGCCCACACCCTGGCCACAAGAGTGGGGGGCACGCTCTCTGTCCTTGTGGGCCCCCTGGACCTCCACCGACCTCAACTCCAACTCCATATATTCACGTTCGGGGAGAAAAAAATCAGAGAGAAGGATTCATCGCGTTTTACGATACAGAGCCACCGCCAAGCCCTGTTCTTCCTCGGGAGGGCAGATCCGGAGTCCGTTCGGGGCTCTGGAGAGCGGAAATCGTTGCCATCGTCATCATCAACCATCCTCCATCACCAATTTCATGATGCTCACCACCGTGCGTGAGTAATCCCATTGCAGGCTTGCTGGACGGTGATGGGTTGGATAAGATTTATCATGTAATCGAGTTAGTTTTGTTAGGACTTGATCCCTAGTATCCACTGTGTTCTGAGATTGATGTTGCTATGACTTTGCCATGCTTAATGCTTGTCACTAGGGCCCGAGTGCCATGATTTCAGATCTGAACCTATTATATTGTCATGAATATATTTTGTGTTCTTGATCTGATATTGCAAGTTATAGTCACCTACTACATGTTATGATCTGGCAACCCCAGAATGATAATAGTTGGGACATTCCCCGGTGATGACCGTAGTTTGAGGAGTTCATGTATTCACTAAGTGCTAATGCTTTGGCCCGGTACTCTATTAAAAGGATGCCTTAATATCCCTTAGTTTCCAATAGGACCCCACTGCCACGGGAGGGTAGGACAAAAGATGTCATGCAAGTTCTTTTCCATAAGCATGTATGACTATATTCAGATAACTGTTGCATGATGAATGTCATCTGACATAATTATCCATCATTGATCCATTGCCTACGAGTTTGTTTCATATTGATCTTTGCTTCGTTACTTTTCCGTTGCCACTGTTATGATTGCTACAAAACTGCTACTGTTACTTTTGCCATTGTTATCATTACTTCCATATTACTTTGCTACTAAATACTTTGCTGCAGATATTAAGTCTTTCATGTGTGGTCAAATTGACAACTCAGCTGCTAATACTCGAGAATATTCTTTGGCTCCCCTTGTGTCAAATCAATAAATTTGGGTTGAATACTATACCTCGAAAACTGTTGTGATCCCCTATACTTGTGGGTTATCAGAGGGTACGTAGACAAACTATCCCCCTCTCGTTGCTTTGCATCTCCTAGATAGATCTTGCGTGAGCGTAGGATTTTTTTTTTTGAAATTGCATGCTACATTCCCCATACACTATCCCCTCTCGTTGTTTAGTTACCTTGTCATCATGACTAGCATAACTATCCCTCCTTTGTCACCAGATTTTGAAGTTCTTTACTTCAAGCAGAAACAAGGACAAAATCTTAAGGATTCTTGGTATAGGTTAATGGAATCTTACTGTATTTGCTCTGTAAAAGGGGATTTAAATTTTTTTGCAATTTCTATATAGGTTTAACTATGCACCATAGACAACTTTTGAATTTTGCTGGAAAAGGGAATTTTATTGAGATTGATGCCAATGCGGCCTATGAAATAAGGGATTTTCTTTTACTCAAGAGGGGATTCAAATATTAGACAAACTGGGTAACATGGAGAAAATTTTGGTCGAGTTACAAAAGTTTAATGAACCTCTCAAAAATATTAGTGGGAACCTCAATCGCATGAATACTTTCATTACACTGTGTGATAAGAATTTGGATATTTTAGATCTTAAAATGGTCTCATTTACTGAGAATAATGGGAAGCGCAAAGACCCTCCCGGGTTCAAGAAAACTCCTACAAAGATTACTAAAACCAAAGATGACAACACTTGAACCTATGCATTATGTCTAGCAAGGGACTTAAAACAACAGCAATAGTTGGGAGGCAACCCAATAGTTATCTTTTAAGTTTTTGTTTCCTTGCCATTTTTAAATAAATATACGATTATGATACTTTTATGATTGTGTTTTAGTGTTTTAATTAGTGTTTATGCCAAGCAAAGCCTTTGATATGATTTAGGTGATAGTTGCTTTGATTCTATGCATTAACAGAAACTTTTGTGTCCAGTAGCAGAATTGTTAAAAATTTCTAGAGCGTGGTAAAATTCTGAATTTTTTACACATGATTGATATACAAATTGTCCACACTTTCATAATTTTTCGAGTTACAGAAGTATGGTCAATGTTATGATTACTACAGGTTGTTCTATTTTTGAGAGATTATGTTTTTGTTGCAATGTGTGCTTATTTTGATGAATCTATGGATTGTATCAGGGGTATAAGCCGTGGTAAAGTTGGAATATAGTAGGTATAAAGTAATAACAAAATATGAATGGGTTTGCAACAGTACTTAAAGTGGCGATTGAAGTTTTGTGTGATTGAAGTTTTGTGGTTTTGGGTGAGATCACGATGGATGAAGGGATAAGAAGTGGCAAGAGCCTAAGCTTGGGGATGCCCAAGGCACCCCAGGGTAATATTCAAGGACACCCATGCAACTAAGCTTGGGGATGCCCCGGAAGGCATCCCCTCTTTCTTCTAACGACCATAGGTAATTTTACTTGGAGCTATATTTTTATTCGTCACATATCATGAGTTTTGCTTGGTGCGTCTTGTATTATATGAGTCTTTGCTTTGTTTGCTTTTTGGTTTGTCACAATCATCATTGCTGAACACACTTGTTTGAGAGAGCCACACACATATCATGATTTGCTAGAATACTCTATGTGCTTCACTTAACTCTTTTGAGTTAGGTAGTTGCTCTAGTACTTCACTTATATCTTTTTGAGCATGGCGGTGGTTATATTTTAAAGAAATAAACTCTCATGCTTCACTTATATTATTTTGAGAGTTGCTTTTTTTAAAGAAATATGTTCTCATGCTTCACTTATATTATTTTGAGAGATGATTTTTTAAAAGAAATTTGCTCTCATGCTTCACTTATATCTTTTTGAGAGTTGATAATCACAATGGTAATTTGCATAAGATATGAATTTGGTCCCAAAAGGGATATAATGAAAACTTTCATATAGATCATTGGATATGATAAACTTGATTCCTTGCAATATTTTTGCGATATGGAGATAGTCATATGGGAGTCATGTTGGTGAGTAATTATGCTTTAGTAAGAATATTGGTGTTAAGGTTTGTGATTCCCTATACATGCACGTAAAGTCAATAGTTATGCAATGAAGTTAAATCCTACTTGTGATGCATTATTCGGTGTTAATTATGTTCAATGCGCGTTTATACCCTTTTTTGCTTTTTGGTTGGTCGCTTCTCAATCTATTTGCTAGCCTCCACTTGTACTAAGCAGGAATGCTGCTTGTGCACCCAACTCCTTGATACGTCTCCAACGTATCTATAATTTTTGATTGCTCCATGCTATATTATCTTCTGTTTTGGACATTATTGGGCTTTATTATTCACTTCTATATTATTTTTGGGACTAACCTATTAACCGGAGGCCCAACCCAGAATTGCTGTTTTTTTGCCTATTTCAGAGTTTCGCAGAAAAAGAATATCAAACGGAGTCCAAATGGAATGAAACCTTCGGGAACGTGATTTTCGGAACGAACATAATCCGGGAGACTTGGACCCTACGTCAAGCAACCAACAGGGAAGCCACGAGGTAGAGGTGCACCTACCCCCCCCCCCCCAGGCGCGCCCTCCACCCTCGTGGGCCCCCTGTTGCTCCACCGATGTACTCCTTCCTCCTATATATACCTACGTACCCCCAAACGATCAAATACGGAGCCAAAACCCTAATTCCACCGCCGTAACTTTCTGTATCCACGATATCCCATCTTGGGGCCTGTTCCGGAGCTCCGCCGGAGGGGGCATCGATCACGGAGGGCTTCTACATCAACACCATAGCCTCTCCGATGAAGTGTGAGTAGTTTAGCTCAGACCTTCGGGTCCATAGTTATTAGCTAGATGGCTTCTTCTCCCTTTTTGGATCTCAATACAAAGTTCTCCCCCTCTTTTGTGGAGATCTATTTGATGTAATCTTCTTTTGTGGTGTGTTTGTTGAGACCGATGAATTGTGGGTTTATGATCAAGTTTATCTATGAACAATATTTGAATCTTCTCTGAATTCTTTTATGTATGATTGGTTATCTTTGCAAGTCTCTTCGAATTATCAGTTTGGTTTGGCCTACTAGATTGATCTTTCTTGCAATGGGAGAAGTGCTTAGCTTTGGGTTCAATCTTGCGGTGTCCTTTCACAGTGACAGTAGGGGCAGCAAGGCACGTATTGTATTGTTGCCATCGAGGATAACAAGATGGGGTTTTTATCATATTGCTTGAATTTATCCCTCTACATTATGTCATCTTGCTTAAGGTGTTACTCTGTTCTTATGAACTTAATACGCTAGATGCATGCTGGATAGTGGTCGATGTGTGGAGTAATAGTAGTAGATGCAGGAAGGAGTTGGTCTACTTGTCTTGGGTGTGATGCCTATATACATTATCATACCTAGATATTCTCATAACTATGCTCAATTCTGTCAATTGCTCAACAGTAATTTGCTCACCCACCGTAAAATACTTATGCTCTCGAGAGAAGCCACTAGTGAAACCTATGCCCCCTGGGTCTATCTTCATCATATTAATCTTCCAACACTTAGTTATTTTCATTGCCTTTTATTTTACTTTGCATCTTTATCATAAAATTACCAAAAACATTATCTTATCGTATCTATCAGATCTCACTCTCGTAAGTGACCGTGTAGGGATTGACAACCCCTTATCGTGTTGGTTGCGAGGATTTATTTGTTTTGTGTAGGTGCGAGGGACTCGCGCGTAGCCTCCTACTGGATTGATACCTTGGTTCACAAAAACAGAGGGAAATACTTACGCTACTTTGTTGCATCACCCTTTCCTCTTCAAGGGAAAACCAACGCAGTGCTCAAGAGGTAGCAAGAAGTATTTCTGGCGCCGTTGCTGGGGAGGTCTACGCAAAAATCAACATACCAAGTACCAATCACAAACCCTTATCTCCCGCATTACATTATTTGCCATTTGCCTCTCATTTTCCTCTCCCCCACTTCACCCTTGCCGTTTTATTCGCCCTCTCTCTCTCTATCCTCCCTCTCTTTTCCGTTCGCCTCTTTTCCGTTTGCTTGTCGTTATGGCTAGTCCCTTTTCTTCTCCGTTGTCTCCCGAGAATGAAGTTCTAAATTTTAAGCAAAGGGAGGGAGAAAATCTAAAAGACGCTTGGTATAGAATTTGCAATGCTCAAAATAGATCTACCAGGAAGCAATCTACTTCCATTCTTCTTCGCAATTTTTATGTAGGCGCTACTCCTTGGTACAGATATATCCTTGATACCATTACCGGAGGGAATTTCTTGGGTAGCCATACTTTTGATTCTTATAATGCTATGATAGATTTGGTTGGCTCACCACCTCTTTTGGTTAATGGAACTATGTTAACTTTGGAGCATGTAATGCAATGACGTGAAATTATTGAAAATAAGGTTGCTACTGTAGAGTTAATTGAAAATTTGGCTAAAAAGATCCACAACCGAATCACTGAATATGGATCTAAAGTAGGAGTCACTTTGAAAAATATTAAAGAAAAGGAACCTATAGTTAGTGAGAAAATAAATCAGGATTCCACTAGAATCGATAAACTTGAGGATATTATTACCAACTTGGGAACCGCTTTTTATTCCATAAATAATAGTCCAAGTTCTCCCACTAAAATTGCCAAGTTTATGTATGTTCCTAAAAGTAAAGGTGAATCCTCTAGTAAGGAAACTGCGGATCTCAAATCTATAAGTATTCATCCTAATCTTTTTGCTATCATTAAGGAACCATTTGTTACAAATGAAAAAAAATTGATCTTGTGCCTAAAAGTTTGATAATCAATAAAAATAAAGAAATTACTAAGGATGTGTAGCGACCCGACCTCAAATGGTCAAGCCTCTGTGTATCTGTGCCATCCCTAGATCGGTATGCTGGCACACACAGTACATCAATGTATATATCAAAGTGCAATCACATGTATAAATAACGTAAAACTGATATATACCTCATAAGTCTCAGCGGAAACAAACATAAGGGTGTGGAGTCCATCAACGCCAACGACAAGTTGAGTGTAGACCGTAACCCTACAACGTAACTCTTACTCATCGTAGAAATTCCTGCAACATAAGACGTTGCAGCCCTGTAGGTCAGTACATTGAATGTACTGGCAAGTCACATCATAAGAATAATGCACCTATTTGTACATGCAATTTGGCTGGTGGAAAGCTATAAGTTTAGTTTTTGCATAAAGCTAGTTTTCCCTAGAATAAAAGATATTATTCTACCACTACTATATAGCATAGGATGAGTTGGTAAACCCAACTTAATCCATTCCCAAAGTTTCATTTAAAACCCAACTATTTAATTAATAGTGATGAGATCTCTCAGCATTTCCACTACTAGATGCTCAAGTTGTCCATAACCGGGGACACGGCTAATCGATTAGGTTTTAACACTCTACAGAGGTTTGCGCACATTTCCCCACAAGACTCGATCACCTCCCTTGAAGTTCTCGCACTGCCTGGCGTTTGAGAACAGGATGACCAAGACATAGCCTTTCGAAAATGTTCCCCCTTAACCCACGGATAGGCCGGTACACCTACATCATTCTACATCTGCTAGCCCATCCCGGAAGGGGTCACACTATCTACTCAACTAAGCCAGAGCCCATATTGGCTTGTGGCTGCACACGGAAGCTTCTAGACATGAGAATATGATTGAGCTCTTTGAGCCTGGGCGGACAGACCACTAGTGGTGCACCACCATGGATTTCCCATGCATGCTCCCACTGTACTTCGCCACCATTCAAACCAAACCTCCGCCCAGGTAGTTCATCAAGTTATATTGGTTCTACTTACTACTTTGTCACTCATCTCTCACAATGAACACTTCCCAATCCACGTCTACATTGGCGAGGCAAAATTAAACTTACGCGATGGTGACAAAGGTATATGGTTCAAACCTACCTCAATGAACTACTAGGTAACGGCATAGCCATCTGGCAACAATAAATCCTACCATGCAATCCTACCACAAAAGGACTAAGTGCATAATATAAAACATAGGTAATTGGAAGAATGGTCAAATGTGAACTTGCTTGGTAATAGTTGATGAAGATTATATCACTCTCAGAAATTTACTTAATAGAACTATCCGTCACTCTCTGATGAAAATCTATAAATTCAAACATTGCATTCACATAAGCAATCATTCCAAAGAGCAATAACATACAACACAAATGACTCGGAAAACCAAATGGGGATCCAACACACAAAACTTGCATGCAAATAATTCTAGGTGCAAAACAATAAGTGACATAAGGTGCAAAACTGTGATGTGATCTATCGTGCATACTTGCATAGTAATAAAACTATCATGGACAGATACTAATCGTGTGAAAAGTATAGTGACAAAGGTCCAGGTGGTAGGGTTTGGCTACAGTGACACAGTGCAAAAAAATCACACCAATCGGAGCTACGGTTTAGGAGATATGGCCATTTGAAGTTTGAATTCAAATCTGAATAATTTCAAATTCGAATCCGACAAAAGTTTACAAAGATGACACTACTGGATAGATCTAATCAATACAAAGAATTTGCCACTCGTTTCATCGAGTTTGGATCTAGGGTTAAAAAGTTGTGGCTAATCTAAGTTTAGCGGCTAAACTAAAATTTACAGGGACCTAACAGTGAAGAAAAATATAGCGATCAAGTCCCTGGCCACATGGCGCACTGTGAGAGGCTAGAGAGTGTTCACTGCGGCAGCTATACGGTGAACAGCCACTAACTAATAAAAACAACTACCGCAGCTAAATAAAAAGAAAACCAGAGACCGGTTTTTCACTAAAACCGCATGGTTTAATAAAACCTTGGTTAACCATTTTAAACAAAAAACAAACAGAACGGGGGGAAGCTCACAGTGAGCGGCAGTGTCGGCGTCGGTGACGTGCAGGGTACGGCGGCGCGGCGTTGGGCAGCGACGGGGTGACGGCCTGCGGAGGTCCTCGGCGGCGGGAAAGAAGACAAATGGGGCCGGCGCGTCGGGGGCTGTCCGGTGGTGGAGGCGGCGCGCGTTGGGGTGATAGAGACGGAGCGAAGGAAGGGTGGCGCTCCGGCGAACTCCGGCGGTTCGGACGTCGTCCGTGCGACGACTCCGGTGTCCCCTAGACCACAAAAAGTTGTCAACAAGGTGCGCGTGGAGCAGGGGAACAAGTTGACAGAGTTTGGGGCCTCATAGTGGCATACGGCCGACGAGCTTCTCCGGAGAAGTAGCTCCAGCCGACGAGCAAGTGGGCAGCATGGAGAGAGGAGGCTCCGAGGCTTTTATAGGCGCGGAGAGGGGTGCTCAGGGTGGCGGGATTAGCCTTATCCCCGAAGGCGAGGTGCGGTGGTTGCGGGCGGCGGGCTCGTGCTCTATCCCGAGCGGGAGAGACGGGAGGTTGGGGACGATGGGGGTGGAGCACTCCTGGCAGCGACAGCTGCATGCGAGCGAGAGAGAGAGGCGGGTCAGGCGAGCGAGCGGTGGCCTTTGGGCGTTGGGAGCAGACCGCGGGCCGAAGTGCATGGCTGGCTGGGCCTGCGCGCGGGTGTTGTTTTTTTTTACAAAAACTTTCCGAGGCCAAACGAAACGAAACAAAATCCTAAAAAAATACCGCGATAATTTCTAAAATTATCTCTGAATATCTGTAACACAGTGAACATTTAATCAAGCATAGAAGAATTTGAAAATATTTTCCTAATGCATTTAATGCACTTTTTGCAAATTGAATAAATACCAAATAAGTTCTAAAAACTCCAAATAATATTCAAATGAAATTCCCACCTCTTTTATATTTTGAGGAAGTCATCTTATCCCCTCTCCTTCAGTTTTCTTGAGTGGAAAATAATATTTGAACATTCGAGAAAACTCCAAAATACCATAAATCATGAGATGCAAATGGTTTCAAATATTATTTTAAATAATCGTCTATTGGTTTCATAATCCATTTCCATTTTCTTTCTGATAATTAAAGGAGTCATATTTCCTTCTCTCTTTATTTTATTTGAATGAATGGATTTTGAAACTCAAAACGGAAAACTTTTCAAAAAATGAACCAAATGAAATTCAAAAGTGCTCCTCATCACTTCCCACTCTATTTCATATATTCTGAAGAAGTCCTATTATCTTCTCTCATGAAAATCCTTGAGTGGCATAGAGTTTCTGAGTTGGACTATTGTTCAAATGGAATTCAAATCAACTTCAAAACCCCTTTTTCATTTCGTTAAATGGAAGAAGTCATATCATCTTCACTCTAGGGTTTTGTGATGAAATGAATTTTGAATTCAGGAAGATCAAAATGCAAGATGAAAGTTTTGGGAAAGTCCTTTTATTCCCTCTCATTCAACTTTCAAAAAGTCTTAAATTTTGACTCAATTTCACACAATCAATTACACAAAAATCAAATAAACAATCACTATTATTTATTTAATATAACATTCCAAAATTTAGAATTTTGGGATGTTATTGGTAGATGCCTCATTGAAGAATTACCTACCAAAGATGGCAATACCTGGATCTATCCTTGCTTTTTATGCCTAGCTAGGGGCGTTAAACGATAGCTCTTGTTGGGAGGCAACCCAATTTTATTTTTATTCCTTGCTTTTTGCTCCTGTTTAGTAATAAATAATTTATCTAGCCTCTGTTTTGGTTGTGTTTTTTATGTTTAACTAGTTGAACCGTTGCGCCAAATGGCGCAGAGACCTGCTGAATACATGTTGTCGATGAAAGTAGTTTCATGCTGCAAGAACCTTCAACTAAAGCCATGTTCGCGATGAAAATAGTTTCCTTTACTAAGGACAGGCCATGTATATACAGTCGGTTTAGTTGTGGTCTGCTAAATCCATATGCGCCTTGAAAAAAACATGGTTTAATTTGCAGAGCCTCACGTGTTTCAAGTATGAATAAGAACTACAAACACTTTTTGTGAGATTCGAACACATTTCTAGAGTTTTTATTTCTTAGTACATGTTGTCTAAAGTAACATTTGCCGAGAGAGAGAGAGAGAAGCATACCCCTCTCTCATTATGATTATTATTATTAAAAGGTATTAAATTCGAAATAAACAATTTCATTTACTTGAAGCATTTGAAGAAAGAGAACTTAGACATACTTTTACGCAATGCTCATTTAACCTGTGAAGGACTACACAATGCTCATTTAACCTATGAAGGACAAAAATATTCCATCCTCTCTGAATGATGAACTAAACTAAATAAGAAATATATGCAGTAAATTCATTCGAAGTAGAAAAGGGATCTTACATCAAATAAGGCATTACAACAAACATGGTGTTATCTTAGTAAAAGAAATTACATCATTAGAAGAGAAAAGGGAAGAAAACCAAACATGAGGTTGAGATTAATACATCTAGGAGGAGGTCGTAGACATCACTTTGATCATGACATCACTGTGATCATTTTGCGGCCTGGGGAGCAAGGATCCATGGTTTTTATATGCCTTGTCCGGCTGCTGGAGTTGATGACATGGAAACGTCGTCTCTCCCATCTCGATGGCTTAGACCCAGGGAGCCGGATGTTCATCTCAGCCCTCCCCAGCTTCCATCAATGGATTTTTATAGTCAGGGTTAAAGACTGAGAGGCCCTATGCATGTTCACAAAAACACAATTTTGACAAATTATCTCTATTGTAAAATTGAGGGAGTAACTCATTATTCGAGAGAACTGGTCGTACATGAAGCATCAAGAACACACGTGCAAAAATCTAATTCTAACTGAATTTAGCTTTCAGTTGGCATTTCCTCAAACAATCAAGTGCACCTATTATTATTTGGCTGACAAAAATATGAACACCAAACATGCCATCATCATTAAGCAATTCAAGGATGTCTATGAATCGGACATGAAATATTTGGAGCATGGAATAAAAAACAGCACACTGTCTTCTGGCGTAGATGCACAATAGATGCACTCCTTCAAATAGAGATCAATTTTCAGCTGAAACGATAGATGCACTCTTTCAAATATGCATCATAGTAGGTCCTACAAAAATCACGAGAAATTAGAGGATGCAACTTGACGACTGCCTTCTATATCATTTGGAGGACAAAAGAAGCTAGAAAAATTGTGATGAACCACCAATCCCTGTTAAAAGTAACTATGATTCCCCTTTGATATATGGATATATCAATCAAGAGAGAGAGTGGGGGGGGTTATACCAGGAAACACTTTGCAAACATAAGCTTTTAAACTGGTAGTCAACTTACTGTCAACATGTAAGGTTGCCTCATTTCTGAAAAACACAAATCCACCCTAAATTTTCACATGAATAAAATGTAGATTTTCTCTTCTATCAAGATATTACATGTCTGGTATCTTCTTGTAGGAACTGCTACCATCATTTGCTTCTTCTCACAAAGAATTCAATCCATAGTATGCCAAGAAGCTATGAAAAAAATTTAATTTCTTCAAAGAATAAAATACATTGCAGAAATAAAATACTCTATCAGAGAGTTGGCAGGCGAGGTAGTAGGGACAAGAAGAGCAAGAACTAACTTTGAGAGGATATGGGCAAACTCCTGCATTGTGCCCTGGCTGACCCCTACGCTTACGCCATGCCTCCTGTATCCATTCCTCATTCCTCTGTGTTGTGATAGAAATTCAGAATGGCAAATAAAAGTATTCTTAGATTGCAGCCTTAATTTCTTATCCTTTAGTATATGCACATTTGATTCTATTCTTAGATTGCAGCCTTAATTTCTTATCCTTTAGTAGACGCACATTTGATTCTGAAGGAAGAAGACGGGAAATATGCATATAGCAAGAAATAGTAAAAATATGTTCTTTCAAACTTGCATGGCTATTTGTTTTTTCTGTAAACATGCCAATCTACTGCCATCTCACTCGCCTTAATTTCTTACCTTTTCATAGATGCAAATTTGATTTTGAGCAAGTAGAGAAGCAATATACGATAGCATACATCAAGAAAGAGTAGAAGAATGTTCTTTTCAGCTGATGTACACTATAGATGCAAATTATATATATACGACTATAATTTTTTTCCTGTAAATACACTGATGTACTACCATCTCATTACAAATTATGTATCGTGCCAAGGAAAAATCATTTTACTTTTCAGCATATATATATGATCATACGGTAGTCACACATATAAGCAGCACCACAAAAACAAACACACAAACATGACACCTGGAAAAATCAGGAACGGAGGAATTAACATGATAATAAGAAGTAAACAAATAGGGTAGAAAAGTGCAGTGCTTAGAAAAGAATGACAAGGAGAAACATTGACCAAAGGAACAGAGAAGGAGCAACCTTAGCGATTCTAGAGCCTGCAAAATAGAAGGAAAGGAAGGTTAGGCAAACAAGCCAGTCTGTTCAATACCTAACACAACAACAAATCAAAGACAACCTAGCTTTACATGGCAGAAATTTCAAGTAAGAGAAAAAATATATAATATGATATCTAACTGTGCGAATACATTAGGAAATACCACTTCCAAATTAGAGCGCACCATTCCCCAAAACTCAAGGACTCAATATTCAAAAACTACACATCATGATAGTTAGTTGTTCTACAGCAGCAAGCTAAATAACACCTAGGTTGTGTATTATCTCATCACACAAAGAATGTAAATCATCACTCCATAAGATCAAGATTTACTATTTATTCTACTTCTGCCCCCAACGCATGAAATGCAGCTCCATTTGGAATCTGCTCTCCAGTCAAGTATTTTGTTAAGAAAATAGGCACATAGCAAAAAACCAAACCAGATTCCCGCCTCCATATATGCTTCACGTATAGTTGTTTACCAATTCTAGTTCTGCTTGAAACATCAAGCATAATTGGCTACTGATTCATTTCTAAAATAGAAGTGCACCAAAAAATAACTATTTGAAATTACAAATAGGGATAGGCCAATAGATGACCTCTTAATTCCATAGGAATCACAAAATCCCAAAAAACGGTACAATTATCATTTTATAAATGTTCGCACCTTAAAGTTAACAATCTTCTCAAATTAGCATACAGGGCTAACATAAACTTAAGCAAGACTGTTCAAATGATCATGGTACATGGTGGATTTATCATAATTAATATTTGGCTGGAAGTGGGCTACGTTCTACAGATATTCTGAAGCTCATTTTCAGTAGTCAGATAAATTGACCTGCTACAGCGCCTCTAGCCGCCCACCAACACCCACGATAGGCCACCATGGACGACGTGCACCTGATTCCACCAGGAAGCCAATCCTATACCATCGCTAGTGTGCGCGCGCCTGAAGTGCACAGTGAGGCAGATCTTCCCTTCGTGGTATATCTGCATCAATATCCCAACCACAACAAGAATCACTGCCAAGAATGATTATCACCCGACAACACTATTTTCAACAAGTTTCATGGTGGCAATTCATAGAACAGTCCAACATAAATAAAGAAGCTGCAACCATAGTGTGAGAATTGGAAGGGAATACTGAAGCGAACATGGGCGCAAAGAAATACACAACTGAACCGGAGACAATGAAAGTAGACCACTCCAAAACATTAAGAAACCTATAGTCGTTAATGTGGAAACTAAATCTCATTGAGGTGGAGATGACTCATAACCTGCAGATGAAAAGGAGAGCTCGCCTGCAGATTGGGACCCTCGATGTAGCCATGGAAGGCTAGCCATACAAAGTGGTGCTTCGATGCGAAAACTCAAGGCAACCGTGGCAAGGCCCCATCGAACAACGCCTCATTTCCTCTTACTCCACCTATTTCCCATAACTTAGATTCATAATCAAATATTCAGGTGCAATAACAATTTTTGTCCGGTTATAAGTTAAAACTAAGGAAATTAAATACTAATTAGAATCTGAGACACATCCAACCAAGGAAATCGATCTACAAGATGCCCTTGCAGCACAAGACAACTCCTCCCTTAGCCAATCCATAGACGACAGCTCATTGGTCGCTACTTGTTGGCGCATTCAGACTTCTCCTTTCCCTCTATGACAAAAAATCAACATGTGAACATAAGAATCAAAATAAGAGAAGGAACAAGCAGTACTCAAGATGTACAACAAGCGTGCGCTTATAAGCTATTATATGTCCGTATGAATGTGCGAAAAACATGGGGATCTAAACTATAAATCAGTTATTAACTAATAATGTTACATTGGTGACTTCATTGCTTCACATGTCCTTATTTCAGCACAACATGTCATGCATATTTAGAAACCGTGACATATATCTCAACCGCACTAATATGGCAAACAATTAGCTAACCCTGGCATATTTACCTTTCACCCGTGGTTGTGATCTTTTCGCATTAATCTCCAATACTGAATCATCCACGATCTTAATGGATCCTTTAAAGGGGCCATGAGTGGATTCATACTTGAACATATGGTCCAATAAATGGGAGGAGGGGTGTTAACTTGAGAGGTGAAGGGAAGAATATAATGGCAGATTTAGATTTGTCAAATTCCGATGCAGTAGAACATCCCACTGGATGATTTCTGTCATTGCACCTAATAATAGAAAAAAGTAGGAACCCAATTGTGCAAAATTAGGTGTTAAGTAATTTTTCTATGCTCTAAATACAGTGCAACATGGTCTGATGCAATTTTGATACAAAGTAGTACAAAACTAACTACTGCAAAACTATGAGTTCAACACCTAAACTTTGAGTTTCAGTTGCAGAAGTTCTCATAGCAAAAAATATGCAAATCATATAGCATTATTTCCTTACCATGTACTTAGCATCAATAAAAGGACTATTGACAGCCACAACTTCAATGACACCTCTACTGGAGCATTGATGCCTCTTCTCAAATCCTCAATGACGGAATGATCATTAATTTCTTCAATCCTCATAACTGAATATTTCTTGTGTCTGTATGTCACTTGACTCACTCCCTGGCCAGCACAGTAGCAACATCAGCAGGTCAACCGCAGCAAGCAACAAAGTTAGTATACAACAAAACATAGCTTCGTAGCTTCATACAAGATACAAGCATTATACAAATATTACAACAAAGCATCAACATCAGGCCATCAGCAGCCCAACACCCAGACAAAGCACCGAGCAACAAGCCAGCAAGTATGCACACAACAAGCAAGCACACACGCAGCACATCAACAGCAAGCACGCACACATCACACGTGTAATAAGCAGGGCAAGAAGACCAGGAAGAGCAGTGATTCAGAGGAAGTTACCTCGCCGGGGATGGGATTCCTGGCGGCAGTGGTGGAGTTGACTCGGGGCGGCGATGGAGGTCACTCGAGGAGGCGCCCAAGGCGACTCCAGGCGGCAGCGGTGGCGTGGCCATGCAGGCACCCTCGATCCAATCCGCCACCCTGCTCTTGTCAATGGGGCGACGCATCATCACCTCCTACTCGCTGCAACTCTTGTAATGGTGTGGCACCTGCGGCTGCTCTTTGACGGTGAGCATCCTCCCATGATGGCCGAGCAAGGTGGGTGCAGAGGCAGCGGCTACGCTCACGGTGCAGTAGAGGCAAGCCAATCTGCCTCCTTGGCTGGCATCCGCGCCTCTCCTCCTTCTCCGGCTGGTGACGCCCAGCTGATTTCCTCCTTCCGCGGCTTCCTCGTGACCTGGGTGGATAAGGACCTCAGGGAGGCGGTGGATCTCGTCAAATGCGGGGGCTGCGGGAAGGAGGGAGAGGGGAGGGGCGTGAGCGCCTGTGTTGATGAGGAAGTGAGGAGGGAGGATTGTGGCAGCTGCGGGTTGGGGGCTAGCCGGCTAGGGTTCGTTCGGCCGTGTGCTCCCTCCATCGCCCCCTGGCCTTCTTGATTTCCTCTGCTCCGCCTTTGCCTTCCTCTCCTCTCTCGAGGACTCGCCACGGCTCTCTGGCCCTGCCCTTTAAACTGGTGCGCGAACGGACGGGGCGAAGTCCGGGTGGGGTGGAAGAGGCAGGGCTCGGGGTGGAGCATGTGAGGACAGAGGAGGAAGAGCTCGGGGCAGACATAGACAGAGGAGGAAGAGCTCGTACCAGGGATGGAGGACGGATGTGGGTGGGATAGCGGCTAGGGTTCGTGTGGCTGAGACGAGTGAGGGAGGAAGGAGGCGGGGGCGTGCGGCTGTGGGGTTTGGGCGACCAATGGGCTTTTCGGAATGAATGACCAATCGTACCATTTCACCCTGCACCCACCCAACACATCGCGACCCCATCGACGAAGCGGCCCACTCGTCATACACAGGTGAAAGAAACAGCAAGGTGAAACACACAGTGAATATCTAACGGATGAAGAGAGCCGAGGTGGGATTTTTTCCCTGATCTGACGGCCACGAATGGCCCAATCGGGGGAGCCTTCTAGAGGTGAGTTAGCTAACCTCATTATTGTTTTAAATTAGTGTTTGTGCCAAGTAGAACCGTTGAGAAGACTTGGGGAAAGTCTTGTTAATCTTGCTGTAAAAAACAGAAACTTTAGCGCTCACGAGAACTGCTGACATTTTTATTTGGAAAGTGCTATTTAGTTAATTATTTTTGCATATGATTAATAGATAAATTCCTCACGTCCAGCAATTTATTTTAGAATTTTTGGGGTTCCAGATCTTGCGCTAGCTATAGATTACTACAGACTGTTCTGTTTTTGACAGATTCTGTTTTTCGTGTGTTGTTTGCTTATTTTGATGAATCTATGGCTAGTAAAATAGTTTATAAACCATAGAGAAGTTGGAATACATAAGGTTTAACACCAATATAAATAAAGAATGAGTTCATTACAGTACCTTGAAGTGGTCTTTTGTTTTCTTTCGCTAACGGAGCTCACGAGATTTTCTACTTTAAGTTTTGTGTTGTGAAGTTTTCAAGTTTCGGATAAGGATTTGATGGATTATGGAACAAGGAGTGGCAAGAGCCTAAGCTTGGGGATGCCCATGGCACCCCCAAGATAATCTAAGGACACCAAAAAGGCAAATCTTGGGGATGCCCCGGAAGGCATCCCCTCTTCGTCTACTTCCATCGGTAACTTTACTTGGAGCTATATTTTTATTCACCACATGATATGAGTTTGGCTTGGAGCGTCTTGTATGATTTGAGTCTTTATTTTTTAGTTTACCACAACCATACTTGCTGCACACACCTTTTGAGAGAGACACACATGATTCGGAAATTATTGGAATACTCTATGTGCTTCACTTATATCTTTTGAGTTATATAGTTTTGCTCTAGTACTTCACTTATATCTTTTAGAGCACCGTGGTGGATTTCTTTTATAGAAACTATTGATCTCTCATGCTTCACTTAGATTATTTTGAGAGTCTTAAATAGCATGGTAATTTTCTTAAATAATCCTAATATGCTAGGTATTCAAGATTAGTAAAAACTTTCTTATGAGTGTTTTGAATACTAAGAGAAGTTTGATGCTTGATAATTGTTTTGAGATATGGAGATGGTGATATTAGAGTCGTGCTAGTTGAGTAGTTGTGAATTTGAGAAATTATTGTGTTGAAGTTTGTGATTCCCGTAGCATGCACGTATGGTGAACCGTTATGTTAAGAAGTCGGAGCATGATGTATTTATTGATTGTCCTCCTTATGAGTGGCGGTCGGGGACGAGTGGTGGTATTTTCCTACCAATCTATCCCCCTAGGAGCATGCGCGTAATACTTTGCTTCGATAATTAATAGATTTTTTCAATTAGTATGTGAGTTCTTTATGACTAATGTTGAGTCCATGGATTATACGCACTCTCGCCCTTCCACCATTGCTAGCCTCTCTAATACCGCGCACCTTTCGCCGGTATCATACACCCACCATATACCTTCCTCAAAACAGCCACCATACCTACCTATTAGGGCATTTCCATAGCCATTCCTAGATATATCGACATGCAAGTTTCCACCATTTCGTTTATCATGACACGCTTCATCATTGTCATATTGCTATGCATGATCATATAGTTGATATTGTATTTGTGGCAAAGTCATTGTTCATAATTCTTTCATACATGTCACTCATGAATCATTGCACATCCTGGTACACCGCCAGAGGCATTCATATAGAATCATATCTTGTTCTAAGTATCAAGTTGTAATTCATGAGTTGTAAGTAAATAAAAGTGTGATGATCATCATTATTAGAGCATTGTCCCAGTGAGGAAAGGATGATGGAGACTATGATTCCCCCACAAGTCGGGATGAGACTTCGGACTAAAAAAGAGGCCATAAAAAAGAGAAAAGGCCCAAATAAAAAAATGAGAGAAAAAGAGAGAAGGGAAAATGCTACTATCCTTTTACCACACTTGTGCTTCAAAGTAGCACCATGATCCTCATGATAGAGAGTCTCCTATGTTATCACTTTCATATACTAGTGGGAATTTTTCATTATACAACTTCGCTTGTATATTCCAATGATGGGCTTGCTCAAAATTCCCTAGGTCTTCGTGAGAAAGCAAGTTGGATGCACACCCACTTAGTTTCTTTTTGATCTTTCATATACTTATAGCTCTAGTGCATCCGTTGCATGGCAATCCCTACTCACTCACATTGATATCTATTGATGGGCATCTCCATAGCCCGTTGATACGCCTAGTTGATGTCAGACTATCTTGTCCCTTTTTGTCTTCTCCACAACCACCATTCTATTCCACCTATAGTGCTATGTCCGTGGCTCACGCTCATGTATTGCGTGAAGATTGAAAAAGTTTGAGAACATTAAAAGTATGAAACAATTGCTTCGCTTGTCATCAGGGTTGTGCATGATTTGAATACTTTGTGTGGTGAAGATGGAGCGTAGCGAGACTATATGATTTTGTAGGGATAACTTTCTTTGGCCATGTTATTTTGGGAAGACATAATTGCTTAGTTAGTATGCTTGAAGTATTATTATTTCTATGTCAAAGCTTTTGTCTTGAATCTTTCGGATCTGAATATTCATGCCACAATTAAGAAGAACTACATTGAAATTATGCCTAGTAGCATTCCACATCAAAAATTCTATTTTTATCATTTACCTACTCGAGGACGAGCAGGAATTAAGCTTGGGGATGCTTGATACGTCTCCAACGTATCTATAATTTTTGATTGCTCCATGCTATATTATCTTCTATTTTGGACATTATTGGGCTTTATTATTCACTTTTATATTGTTTTTGGGACTAACCTATTAACCGGAGGCCTAGCCCAAAATTGTTGTTTTTTGCCTATTTCAGAGTTTCGCAGAAAAAGAATGTCAAACGAGAGTCCAAGCGGAATGAAACCTTCAGGAACGTGATTTTCGGAACGAACATGATCCAGGAGACTTGGACCCTACGTCAAGCAACCAACAGGGAAGCCACGAGGTACGGGGCGCACCTACCCCCCCCCCAGGCACGCCCTACACCCTCATGGCCCCCCTGTTGTTAAGGCATATCTCTCTCGATGTAGTTTTGGTGATTGATGAAAACATATTTGCGGACTAATCATGTGCTTTGAGCATTTCAGAGATTCATCCTTTGGCTCGAGACGATTTCTTTCCCCTCGGAGTGTTTTTCAAGACGGTGTAGCTCTTTCGTTTCTTATTGGTGGACTAGTTTCGTAGGAGTCACCGTACTATCAAGAGGGGGTCCGCTTTGGTAAGGCTAGGGTGGAATCATCACGTACACTTCCGCTTCACACCCTCTGGACCTTCCCGCGTTGTTGGAGGTTTGTTTCCCTACTGTTTGAGCAGTCCTTGGCCCCAGCGCTAGTACCGCGGTGCCTAGCGGTAGTACCGCTTGAGGGTCCTCAGCGGCAGTACCGCTGTGGTACCGGGCCACTACCACCTCGACTCGAGGGGGGCGCTTCTCGTGTCGGGTTGAGCGGCACTTGCAGCGGTAGTAGGTGCAGTAGTACAGCTCGAGAGCGGTAGTACCGCCCTACCACCGTGGCAGTACCGCGCTGGGCCGGTCCCTCCTCTATCTTCAAGCCCTCCCAGGCTGGGCGGTAGTACCGCAAGGGGGGCGGTAGTACCGCTGGGTCCAGCGGTAGTACCGCTGGACCCTGCGGTAGTACCACCCTCTGCGGGGCTGTTTTGGGGGTAACGGTTGGATGGGGTCCTTTTGTATAAAAGGGGGTCCCCTTCTTCCTCGATGACCTACCTCTTCCCACATAAGCTCCATTAATGCTCTAAGCTCCATTTTTGCCCGATCTCTCTCCCTAGCCAATCATACTTGTTGATTTGCTCGGAAGTGGTTGAGAAGGCCCCGATCTACACTTCCACCACGAGAAATTTGATTCCACCACCAATCCCTAGCGGATCTTGTTACTCTTGGGTGTTTGAGCACCCTAGACGGTTGAGGTCACCACGGAGCCATAGTCCATTATGGTGAAGCTTCGTGGTGTTGTTGGGAGCCTCCGATTGAGTTCTGGAGTTTGCCCCAACCTTATTTGTAAAGGTCCGATCGCCGCCTCCAAGGGCACCAATAGTGGAATCATGGCATATCGCATTGTGTGAGGGCGTGAGGAGAATACGGCGGCCCTAGTGGCTTCTTGGGGAGCATTGTGCCTCCACACCGCTCTAACGGAGACGTACTTCCCCTCAAAAGGAAGGAACTTAGGTAACACATCCTCGTCTTCACCGGGTCCACTCTTGGTTATCTCTTACCTTTACTTGTGCAAGCTTATTAGTGTTACTTCTCTTGCTTGCTTGTATGTTCGTTGTTGTTGCATCATATAGGTTGCTCACCTAGTTGCACATCTAGACAACCTACTTTGATGCAAAGTTTAATTTGGTAAAGAAAAGCTAAAAATTGTTAGTTGCCTATTCACCCCCCCCTCTAGTCAACCATATCGATCCTTTCAATTGGTATCAGATTCTCATCTCTTTACTAAGGACTTTGCCGTCCGAAGAGTATGGTTGATACCGTAGACGGTGTGGAGGAACACTCCGGTGTGAATCCGATCTCGTCTACGGGCGATGGGGGAACCTCGGTCTCTCGTGAGGAGTTCAATGTGGCCTTGGAGACATTGAAAACCACCATGACGCCCGAGGTTGAAAGCATGTTTACTAAATTCATTGAAGGGCTTAAACTATCCACCGCACCATTGAAAGTGGGTGATCCCACTGACAAGGTGACGGATGCTATCTCCAACAAGGGGGAAGCTAGTAGTGAAAAGGCTCCTTCTTCTAGTGGTAAAAATGGCACCGACATCTTTGCCCATGTGGAACCACCACTTGTTTATGGTGGACCGATTCCTTCCACTCATTTGAATCATGCCGGTCCTCCCCTAAGATTGTGAAAAATGAGGACTTTGATTCTTGGGTCTATTGCTTTAAGCCTCATTTAAATCATGTGAACACTAATCTTTGGAAAATCATTGAAGAAGGTTTCCATCTGCATGATCCAAGCAACTTCACTCCTCGAGAAGCCGTGGATAATCAATTCAATGAGAATGCTCTCTTCATCATTCAATATGTAATTCCACCCAAAGATCTACCTCATCTTCGGCCCTTCGCCTTGGCCAAAGATGCATGGCTTTGTGTTGTCTCTCTCTACCGGGGAAGCGCAAGCATTCAACGCTCCAACTATGAAGTAGTGCAAGATGAAGCCGATGAGTTTGCAATGAAAGAAGATGAAGAACCTCGTGAGCTTTATCGGAGAGTAACCAAACTCGCGGTCTCACTCGGAGATCATGGGAGCAAGGACAAGGATGACAATTGGATCAAGCGCAAATTCCTCAAGGCAATGATGTCGTACCACAAGGCCATGTCCTCTGTCATTTGTCAAAGGCCAGACTTCCACACTTTGACCTCAAGTGAAGTGTTGTATGAGTTTGTGGCTATGAACATCTTGGACAATACTGCCGACAATGCGGTGCTTCATTCTCAAAGGGCAAAGAAGCCCAACCTTGCATTGAAGGCCAAGGTTTGTGTTGAAGAAGAAGAAGAAGAGGAAGAAGAGGAAAGCAACCCTGAAGATACAAAGTATGCCTATCATGAACACATGGCACTTTCTTCAAGGCAATTTTGGAGCAAGAAAAACTCAAGGCCAAACTTTAACAAGAACAACTCAAGTGGCACGAAGAGCAAGCAACATGTGAGGACTTGCTACAATTGTGGCAATGTGAGTCATTTTGTTACTGAGTGCCCGTGTGAGAAGAGGGAAGACAATGGTGGCAAGCTCATTCGAAAGGACAAAGCCAAGTCTTTCCCCAACAAGAGCAACTTCACCAAGAAAACCCCTCACAAGGCGTTGGTGGTTCAAGAAGAGTACCATGAGGATGATGATGATGATGGTGAGTCGGTTGCCATGGCCTCCGTTGCCATTGCAAAAACTGCACGGATATCTCTCTTCGACTCACCCAATGAGAACATCACCGCCAAGTGCCTCATGGCTAAAGCCACCAACAAGGTAACCCCCAACATCAAAGCTACCATCATTAATAATCCTTCCTTGATGGATTGCATTGATGAATGTGAGGGACCTAATGTGGAGGAAAATGAGTTTGAGTCCTTTATGGGTAAACTCAAGGGTAAAACCAAGAAGCATTTTGTAGCTCTCTTGGAACAACTTGGTGAAGCCAATGGCGTGATCGAGGCTCACGAAGATACTACCTCCAAGATGGAGGGGCATAGTCGTGACTATGCCGATGGGATTTCGGATCTTTCGAATGCTCTTGAGGAAGAGCGTGGTCTTCGTTTGGCTCTTGAGGAGTCACACAACATTTATCATGCTAAGTTAAAGAAAGATTTGGATCATGCTCTTGTTGTTTCTCGTGTGCTAAACTCCGAGAAGGCCAAACTTGGGGTTGATCTTGCTAGACTCAAAGAGGAGTTTGATCTACTTGACAAGGCTCACAAGGCCTTGAAGGGTGCTCATGCTAGCCTCAAAGAGTCTCATGATCAACTTCAAGTAAAGCTAACCAAGGATAAAGCCATTTTTCCTTGTATAATGTTAATTGATAATGCAAATGCTACTAACCCATGTTGTGAGCATGTGCATCTTGTTGAGGAGAACGCTAAGCTAAAGGTGCAACTTGAGAAAGGTCTTGTGTCTTGCATACAAGGCGAGAAGAACCTCAACGACCTTTTGACCAACCAAAAGGGAGTTGTGGCCAAGGAAGGGATTGGGTACGTGCCCAAGTCCAAGAACAAGAACAAGAATGACAAGGCTAAACGACCTCCTCCTCTCAAGCAAACCATTGTGAAGGAGGGAGAGGGAGCTACTAAGGAGAAGGAGAAGAAATCCGTGAGGGGTAGTGATGCCAAGAAGGGAAACGCTTCCCTTCCCAACAAAACTGGCAACTTTAACCCTTCTTATGTGTTGTGCCGTGCTAGAGATGGGTGAGGGAGTCCTGGATTAGGGGGTCTCCAGACAGCCGGACTATATCCTTTGGCCGGACTATTGGACTATGAAGATACAAGATTGAAGACTTCGTCCCGTGTCCGGATGGGACTCTACTTGGCGTGGAAGGAAAGCTACGGATATGTATATCTCCTCCTTTGTAACCGACCTTGTGTAACCCTAACCCCCTCCGGTGTCTATATAAACCGGAGGGTTTTAGTCTGTAGGACAACATACAATCATACCATAGGCTAGCTTCTAGGGTTTAGCCTCTTTGATCTCGTGGTAGATCAACTCTTGTAATACTCATATCATCAAGAACAATCAAGCAGGACGTAGGGTATTACCTCCATCAAGAGGGCCCGAACCTGAGTAAACATCGTGTCCCCTGCCTCCTATTACCATCCTCCTTAGACACACAGTTCGGGACCCCCTACCCGAGATCCGCCGGTTTTGACACCGACATTGGTGCTTTCATTGAGAGTTCCACTGTGTCTTCACCATAAGGCTTGATGGCTCCTTTGATCATCGCTAGCGATGTGGTACGGGGCGAGGTTTTCCTCCCCAGATAGATTTTTGTATTCGGCGGCTTCGCACTGCGGACCAATTCGCTTGGCCATCTGGAGCAGATCGAGAGCTACGCCCCTGGCCATCAGGTCAGATTGGGAAACTTGAACTACATGGCCGACATCCGCGGAGACTTGATCTTTGACGGATTCGAGCCCATGTCTGACGCACCGCACAGTCGCGACGAGCATGATGTAACGCTGCCGACAGATAGTGTTCGGGAGACCGCATCCGAAACTACTCCGGCTGTTAATCCGGAGCTAATCGTGCCATCCGAGAGCGGAGGGAAGACCCCGCCATGGAGGCCGCACTCTTAGTGGCGATAGAGCCAGATACTAACTTCACCCCTTTCGAGAGCCGCGTCGCCGAACCACTGGATTTACCTCCGGCCACGGACTCCGAGCCGCTTACATCTGTGGCCGTCGAATCCAACGGGGCGCCGATCATGGAGTTCACCTCCGCGGATATCTTTCAGCACTCACCTTTCGGAGATGTGCTAAATTCATTAAGGTCTCTCTCCTTGTCAGGAGAACCTTGGCCGAACTATGTCAGGCTAGAATGGGATGCGGACGACGAAGAAATTCGCTGCCCACCCACCACCCACTTAGTAGCCACTGTCGACGACTTAACCGACATGCTCGACTTCGACTCTGAAGACATCGGCGGTATGGACGATGATGTAGGAGACGAACAGGAACCACCGCCCACACGGCCCTGGACCGCCACTTCATCACATGATGTATACATGGTGGATACACCCAGAGAGGGAAATGGCAAAGAGACAGTGGAGGATGCCCCCTCCAAGCAACCCAAGGGCCGACGTCAGCGGCGCCGCTCTAAGTCCCGCCATAGCAAAAACAGTGATAACAGCGCAAGAGGAAATAACAGTCCAGTCGACTCTAGAAGAAACGACGACCGCACCACCCCGGTGGCAGAGCACGATCAAGATGCAAGTTGCAAACATAGTACGGATCCGACGTACGGACACGACGATGCCAAGGATAAACCTCATCAAACCCCGTCCGGGCAAGAAAACAGTTCGAACGAAGATGCACACATCATCCCGGAAACGCACTTGGAGCAAGAGAACCTTCGCAGAAGGCTTATTGCCACAGCGAGGAGCCTGAAGAAACAGAAGCAAAGGCTCAAGGTTGCACAAGATACGCTCAACAGCAGGTGGAACAAAGTAACAAAGTATGGTGGAAGTTACCATAAAAATAGCTATCCAATGCGCAAGCTATTACCGGAATTCGATGATGAGGCCTTAGAGCCCATACAGCTGAAGAATGATACGGCCAACCGGCCAGATCCACCACCTTGTGAACGCGATAGAGCGGCTAACAAAGTCGCGCATAAGTTAACACACGATCTACGTGAGAACTTGCGTCAAAAATCTGGCACGACCAGATCCATCTATGGATCTTGGAAGCGCGCTACGGTACAAAACCAACACAGAATACTACAACCGTCAGAACAACATGGCACATCCCAATACAGGGGTGCCGCACACCCCTTATGTTTCACCGATGAGGTGCTGGATCACGAATTCCCAGAGGGATTCAACCGGTGAACATAGAGGCGTACGACGGGACCACAGACCCTGGAGTCTGGATAGAGGACTTTATCCTCCATATTCATATGGCTCCATGCCATTAAATACTTGCCCCTCAAGCTTAAAGTGCCAACTCGGCACTGGCTGAAAAGCCTCCATGAAAACTCAATTGGAAGTTGGGAGGAGCTCGAGGACACTTTTCGAGCCAATTTTCAAGGGACTTATGTCCGACCTCTGGATGCAGACGATTTAAGTCATATAATCCAACAGTTCGGAGAGTCCGCCCGAAAGCTTTGGAATAGGTTCCTCACCAAGCAGAACCAAATCGTCGACTGTCCGGACGCCGAAGCCTTAGCAGCTTTTAAACACAGCGTCCGAGACGAATGGCTCGCCAGACACCCCGTCCAAGAAAAACCGAGAACAATGGCAGCCCTAACAAGCCTCATGACCCGCTTTTGCGCGAGCGAGGACAGCTGGTTGGCCCAAAGCAGCACCAGCGACCCAAGCATGTCCGAAGTCAGGGATGGCAATGGTAAACCACGATGCAACAAAAACAAGCATCAAAATAAAGAAGGTAGCCCAGATAACACGGCGGTAAACGCCGGATTCAGGGGCTCCCGACCAGGTTAGCGGAAAAAGCCTTTCAAAGGCAGCAGAGAAGGACAATCTGGCCTAAACAAAATTATTGACAAACTCTGTCAGATTCACGGCACCCCAAACAAACCTGCAAATCATACCCACAAGAATGTTGGGTCTTCAAGCAGGCCGGTAAGCTAAACGCCGAACACAAAGGGGAAGAGACACCGAGCGAAGACGAGGATGAACCTCGCCAGCAAAGCGCCGGAGGTCAAAAAAAGTTCCCACCACAGGTTAAAACAGTAAACATGATCCATGTGACAAAGAGGAGAAGCAAGCATGCACTCCGAGGCACACGCGCCATAGAGCCCGTCACCCCTAGGTTCAACCCCTGGTTGGCCTGCCCGATCACTTTTGATCGTAGGGATCACGAGACAAATATCCGGCATGAAGGACTGACGGCCTTGGTGTTAGACCCAATAATAAATGGGTACCATTTCACACGAGTCCTCATGGACGGCGGCAGTGATCTAAACCTGATATATCAGGACACAGTCCGCAAAATGGGGATAGACCCGACACAAATAAGCCACAGTAATACTACCTTTAAGGGAGTAATACCAGGCCAAGAGGCCCGCTGTACGGGCTCTCTACTACTAGAGGTGGTATTCGGTTCTCCCGATAACTTCCGAAGCGAAAGGTTAACTTTTCACATCTCCCCATTCCGAAGTGGTTATCAAGTACTACTCGGAAGAACGGCTTTCGCTCATTTTAACGCAATACCGCATTATGATTTTCTCAAGCTTAAGATGCCCGGTCCACGTGGCATCATCTCAGTTAGTGGAAATACCGAACGCTTCTTACGTACGGAAGAGGATGCGGCGGCTCTAACAGCCGCAAACTAGACAGCCTCACCAACCAGAAAAAATGACAGGTCGTCAAGACCACGGACACGGTTAAACGAATCCGGCGTTCCATCATATATACATGAGATTGCTTTGATGATCAAACCCTCATAAATGATACTAGGGGCTTCCCGCGTGTAATCAGGGCCAGCCCGGCTCAACTTGACTTACTTGAATTTTGATAGTTCATTGATAATAACCGATTTTTCTTTTTGGCACGGCAACTTTCACCTAAGTTCTTTCCTTTTACAGATGACAATCGTGCTACACCCGTCCAGGACACAGCACAATGGAGATACAGGCGCAGACGTGCAGCAGGGACCCGCCCAAAGGTTTCTTTTTAGATTAAGACCCTGCGTAAACCTTTTCTACTATCTCTTGTTGCTCACATCCTCCGGATACTCCACACAATCGAGAAGGATGTTGTCGTTATTGGCATGTGGCCACGTCAGGATTTTGCACGTACCTGGACACATGGGGTTTCTTATTAAGGGCATTGTTTAGCCTGGTATATGTTATAAAGACCGAACACCTTTGGGAGTGTTCGGCGTCGCGAGTTTGGCCCTATATGCATTAGCTCTGAATCATGTCTTTGGTCAAATGTTGGGTTTGCCCGGCTCGCATGTTTTGGTACCTTACGTTCTGTTATATCGGCTAAGGTAGCATTGGGAGAACTACTACGATTGTGCCCTGGTTCATCCGGATGAGCACCTCAATAGAGAAGCCGAAAACTGACTGTCATGATATAGCGAGAGACCGGCCAGCCACTCGATGACTCATCGGAATCTTCGGGATTCCCCCGCATTAATGAAGGGCCGTTTCCCGGTCATGTACGTACGCGCCCCGTATTCGGACAAGCGCAGAAGTACCAGGGGCTATATAGTAGCCCCACTGTCAAACTCCTATGGCTAAGTGAAAGTGTTAAAGCAATATAGTCCGATTGCCTCGTTCTCTATCCTATCACCTGCTTAACGGACCAAGACGTTGGATCAAGTATGGATATGCATTTTCTGCGAACACCCCCGCATTATATGTGTGGGGGCGGAAGCCGACGACTGCAAACTTTCAGGTTATATACATATATACATAAATGGCCGCACAGGAGGCATCATAGTACTTTCGGGAAAAATTATAAATACAGCCTTGATAATTCAACAAAACATTGTTTTTACAATGGGAATACATGTCATTAGAACATAAATTCTTCGAACATTGAGCCTCTATCGAACGAGCGCCTTCAAGAACTTCTTCAAAGTAGTGCTCGGCAGCCACTAGGCCTACGGCCGAACCCTGTGTCGCAACAGTGGTGGCCTCCATCGCCGCCCAGTATGTATTGACACGGGCAAAGGCCATCCTCGCACCCTCTATGCACGCCAATCTCTTTACAGCATCGATGCGTGGCACAACACCAAGGAATTGTTGCACTAAACTAAAGTAGCTATTCGGCCTTGGCCCTCCCGGCCACAGGTGATCCACAACGGACCTCATGGCAAGTCCGGACAACCTATGGAGCTCGGTCCACTCGGCCATTCGCTCATTCAACAGCAACGAATGGACTGGAGCATGAAACTGTGACCAGAACAGCTTTTCCACTTCGCGATCTTTCTGATCCTTGAAGTATTCAGCCGCATCAGCAGCACTTGCAGCCAAATCCACGTAGGCATCCGCGGAACTCCATAGTCGGTCAAGAGGAGCATACTTCGGATCTCCGAATCTAGTCCATAACAAGAAGGGCTTCCCAGACACGATATCTGCAGCTTGTTGCAGCTCCTCCTTCGTCGCTCTAATTTTGGAGCGGGCTTCCTTGGCAGCCACCAGGGCCTTCTCTAGGTCCGTCGCCTTCATCCGGTTTTCTTCTTCAAGAAGCTGGTAATGGTCAACGGCATCTTTTAACTCTACAACCATCTTGGCTATTTTTTCCTTGCTCTCGCAATGCACGGCCTGTTCGGCCCTTAACTCTTCGCCCGCCTTTAGAGCGGCCGCATTGCTACTCCTTGCTTGCTCCTTGGCTCGGGCAAGCTCCGCCCGAAGGGTCTCCATGGTGGCAGCTCCATCTGCAGTCACAACATATTAAAGATACTGGCATCATGCTACTCTTATTATGTGACGATCACCAGAGAAATCACTCACCATGTGCCTCGTCAAGCCGCTTGTTGACAAGCACGATGTCGGCATCTGCCGCATCAAGTTGCCGCTTTAGCTCGGCAAACCCATCAGTCTGGCTAGCCACCGGAGCTTCAACCACCTACACATAAAGGCGGTCTGGTTATTACCCGGGACTATGATCCTCTATTTTCCGCCGTTTTCAATGACAACCAGAGTCTCAGGGGCTACTATCTGCATAGGGCACACCTAACGTGTGCGGTACTATCAAAAACATACACTATTTCACGTACCTCAAAGCCTTTCAGCAGACTCATAAAGGCTTCATGCAAACCGCTTTCAGCGGATGAAATCCTTTCGATTACCGTACCCATTAGCGTACGATGCGGTTCTGAGATGGCCGCTTGCCCCAGAAGATCCTTCAGCGCGTCTGACCGCACACTGTACGGACCCTTGCTGTCGCCCTCCTTAGGAGCCGGATACTGGGGATTCCAGGTAGCCAAAGGGTTATCCTCTGGCCTTAGTGGATCCAGAGATACCCTTTGTGACGACACTTCAAGGTCGCCCGCTTCATGAGGCGGGTGTCAGGGGGAGGCGTTTCGCTCTCCATCATCTCCGGAAGAAGATCCCCCGAACACGAACTCTGTCGAGAAGGGCTACGATCCGGACTACAATTTATAAGCATCGGTTATGTCTTTGGAAGTAAGGTAGGATATTTCCACTATTAAGTACTTTTCGATTACTTACAGCTCGGTAGAGGGCTGACCACGCGCGGACATTGCGCAGCAAGAATACCCTCCGAGGCAGGACCCTCTGATGAAGATTTCTTCTCCCGTTTGGAAACCTTGGTTTCCGGATCTTTAGAGGTAGTCCTCTTCCTTCCCCGGGGGGAGAGAATGTCAGATTCTTCCCTTTGGTTGTCCTCCCTCGCGGAGGCACTCATTCCCCCGACTGGAATAAATAGCGAGTGAGGCCCGCTTTTGCACTCTCTATTCCCGCCCCCCATCATCTTCCTTTGAGGGCACTGGATAAGGCGCCAGCTCGAGCATCTTTTCCAGTACCGGATTGTCCAAGCCCTCAGGAAGGGGGGCCAAACACCTGATCATCATCGCCTTTGTTATCCAGTCCTGGTCAAAGAGCGGCTCTTTAGAATGATGCCATGATAAATAAAAGGACAGTAGGTTCGACATGGGATTACTTACTTGGGCAGCGGGGCGGTTGTAGCTCAGACCCACGTCCTCGGTGGTGTCCGGACACTCTATTTGGGGTCCGAAGAACGATTTGTACATCTTTGCGTGCGTCATGCCGAGGAAATGCTGAATAGCTCACGGTCCTTCCGGGTTGAATTCCCACATGCGGAGGGGCCGGCGTTTGCAAGGCTGGACTCGACGAACTAGCATAACTTGCATTACCATAACCAGACTGAAATCTCTCTTGAAGAGATCTCGGATACGGCTCTGTAGTATTGGCACGTCCTTTGTTGGACCCCAGCTCAGCCCCCTGCTGATCCATGACATCCGTTGCGGTGGGGGGCCCGAGCGAAAGGTGGGTGCAGCTACCCACTTGGCACTTCAGGGAGCTATGATGTAAAACCACTCCCGCTGCCACAATCCGGACACCTCTGGGAAGGAACCCTCTGGCCATGGAGCGTCAGCGATTTTGCTTATTAAAGCACCGCCGCACGCTGCGTGCCGCCCCTCGATCATCTTCGGCTTCACATCAAAGGTCTTGAGCCACAGGCCGAAGTGAGGGGTAATGTGGAGGAAGGCCTCACATACAACAATAAATGACAAGATGTGAAGAAGGGAATTCGGGGCTAGATCATGAAAATCCAGCCCGTAATAGAACATAAGACCCCTAACAAAGGGATCCAGAGTGAGGCCTAGTCCTCGGAGGAAGTGGGAGATGAACACGACGCTCTCGTTGGGTTCGGGAGTAGGGATGACCTGCTCTCGGGCAGGCAGCCTATGCGAAATTTCGGCAGTCAGATATCTGGCCTCTCTCAACTTTTTGATGTCCTCCTCTGTGACGGAGGAAGGCATCCACCGACCTTGAAGGTTGGATCCGGACATAGTTGAAGGTCCGAAGCACCTGACCTGGCCTTTGGGTGTTAGAACTCGATGCGGGGGAAGGATTCGATTGAGCACGGGAGGGAAAAAAGAAAAAGCCTCTTCCCCCTTATAAAGAGGGTGAATATCAAGCGTCCTCTTCGTGGCTGTTTGGGACTTTCCTAAGATCTAGGAGTCATACCAACAGGCACGGTTGGGTTACCCACGTCTGTATTGATGAGAATCCCGTGATAAGGGGAACACTATCTCTGCTTTGACAAGACGTGTCAAGAAAACCGCCTCGCGTTATGTGCGGAGCTGGTTGAGAAAAACGGTTCGAATAATGACCGGGCCATGGCATGATGTCATGCTGTCAAAACGTGTCAGCAGATTAGATTTGTGGAAATATTATTCTCTCTATAGTGGTATGTGGAACTTATTTTGCAGGGCCAGACACTATCCTTGTATTCTAAACTCTTCCATGGTGTATGTGGAGGAGGAACCCGCCTTGCAGTGTCGAACACAATACTGCGCGCCGGACTCATTGTCATTGAAGCCTGGTTCAGGGGCTACTGAGGGAGTCCCGGATTAGGGGGTCTCCGGACAGCCGGACTATATCCTTTGGCCAGACTGTTGGACTATGAAGATACAAGATTAAAGACTTCGTCCCGTGTCCGGATGGGACTCTACTTGGCGTGGAAGGCAAGCTAGGCAATACGGATATGTATATCTCCTCCTTTGTAACCGACCTTGTGTAACCCTAGCCTCCTCCGGTGTCTATATAAACCGGAGGGTTTTAGTCCGTAGGACAACATACAATCATACCATAGGCTAGCTTCTAGGGTTTAGCCTCTTTGATCTCATGGTAGATCAACTCTTGTAATACTCATATCATCAAGAACAATCAAGCAGGATGTAGGGTATTACCTACATCAAGAGGGCCCGAACCTGGGTAAACATCGTGTCCCCTACCTCCTATTACCAGCCGCCTTAGACGCACAGTTCGGGACCCCCTACCCGAGATTCGCCGGTTTTGACACCGACAATGGGCATGTTTATGCCAAATTTGTTGGTTCTCCTTATGAGTACATTGAATGGTCTATTTGGGTTCCTAAGACCCTTGTTCCTAACATCAAAGGACCCATTACAAATTGGGTACCTAAAACCAAGCATTGATCTCTTGTAGGTATTTGCTTCCGGTGGGGGATCATGGTTGTTCGATAGTGGAGCTACTAATCATATGACCAGAAGCAAGGACTTGGTGGTGGACATGCAAAAGATTCCATCCATGCCCACCAACATCGAGTGGGGTGACGCATCATCTTCTAAGGTATTGGGACTCAGCAAAGTTGTCATTTCTCATGATCTTACGATCGAGAAGGTCATTGAGGGAGTCCTGGACTAGGGGGTCTCCGGACAGCCAGACTATATCCTTTGGCCGGACTGTTGGACTATGAAGATACAAGATTGAAGACTTCGTCCCGTGTCCGTATGGGACTCTCCTTGGCGTGGAAGGCAAGCTTGGCAATATGGATATGTAGATATCCTCCCTTGTAACCGACTCTGTGTAACCCTAGCCCCCTCCGGTGTCTATATAAACCGGAGGGTTTAGTCCGTAGGACAACATACAATCATACCATAGGCTAGCTTCTAGGGTTTAGCCTCTACGATCGCGTGGTAGATCAACTCTTGTAATATTCATACCATCAAGATCAATCAAGCAGGACGTAGGGTATTACCTCCATCAAGAGGGCCCGAACCTGGGTAAACTTCATGTCCCCTGCCTCCTGTTACCATCCGCCTTAGATGCACAGTTCGAGACCCCCTACCCGAGATCCGCCGGTTTTGACACCGACATTGGTGCTTTCATTGAGAGTTCCACTATGTTGTCACCGTAAGGCTTGATGGCTCCTTTGATCATCGGTAACGATGCGGTCCAGGGTGAGGTTTTCCTCCCCGAACAGATCTTCGTATTCGGCGGCTTCGCACTGCAGGCCAATTCGCTTGGCCATCTGGAGCAGATCAAGAGCTACGCCCCTAGCCACCAGGTCAGGTTCAGAAACTTAAACTACACTACCGACATCCACGGAGACTTGATCTTCGACGGATTCGAGCCCATGTCAGGTGCGCCGCACAATCACGACGAGCATGACGTAACTCTACCGTCGAACAGTGTTCGGGAGATCGCATCTGCAACTACTCCGGCCCTCAATTCGGAGCAAATTGAGCCATCCAAGGACGGGTGGATAGACCCCGCCATGGAGGCCGCACTCTCGGTGGTGATAGAGCCGAATACTGACTTCACCCCTTGCGAGAGCCGTGTTGCCGAACCATCGGATTCGTCCCCGGCCATAGGCTCTGAACCGCGTGCGTCCATGCCTATCGAATCCGATTGGGCACCTATCATGGAGTTTACCTCCGCGGATATCTTTCAGCACTCGCCTTTCGGCGATGTGCTAAATTCATTAAGGTCTTTCTCCTTGTCAGGAGAACCTTGGCCGAACTATGTCCGGCTAGAATTGGATGCGGATGACAAAGAAATTCGCTGCCCACCTGTAACACCCGCGATGCGGCTATATCTCCCACGTGTTGGAGCATGACTTAGAGGCATAACCGCATTGTAAGCAATGTCGCAAGTGAGGTAATCTTCACACAACCCATGTACTGAATAAGGAAAGAGGTACATAGTTGGCTTACAATCGCCACTTCACACAATACATGAATATAACATTACAACATCCAGAATACAATCAAGGTCCGACTACGGAACCAAAATAAAATAAGACTACCCCAAAACCTACAGATCCCCGATCGTCCTGACTGATCTCCACAACTGATCAACTGAAATGAAACAACACAATGAATAAGATCTTCATCGAGCTCCTCCTTGAGCTGGGTTGCGTCACCTGTACAGTTCATTGGCACCTGCAAACTGGTTTTGGAAGTATCTGTGAGTCACGGGGACTCAGCAATCTCACACCCTCGCGATCAAGACTATTTAAGCTTATAGCTAAGGTAAAGGTATGAGGTCGAGCTGCAGCAAGCGACTAGCATATATGGTGGCTAACCTATACGCAAAAGAGAGCGAGAAGAGAAGGCAAAAGCATGGTCGAGAATATATGATCAAGAAGTGATCCTAGAGAAACCTACGTCAAGCATAACTCCAACACCGTGTTCACTTCCCAGACCCCGCCGAGAAGAGACCGTCACGGTTACACACGCGGTTGATGCATTTTAATTAAGTTAAGTTTCAGGTTTTCTACAATCGGACATTAACAAATTCACATCTGCCCATAACCGTGGGCACGGCTTTCAAAAGTTCAAATACCTGCAGGGGTGTCCTAACTTAGCCCATCACAAGCTCTCACGGTCAACGAAGGATATTCCTTCTCCCAAGACAACCCGATCAGACTCAGAATCTCGGTTACAAGACATCCTTGACAATGGTAAAACTAAACCAGCAAAGCCACCCGAATGTGCCGACAAATCCCGATAGGAGCTACACATATCTCGTTCTCAGGGCACACCGGATTGTCCAAGGTTCCGGTAGGCCAGCCCAGAGTTGCCCCTGGTGGCCACCGGCAGATGACAGGTTGGACCAACACTCAGAGGAGCACTGGCCCGGGGGTTTAAATAAAGATGACCCTTGAGTTCGCAGAACCCAAGGGAAAAAGAGGCTAGGTGGCGAATGGTAAAACCAATGTTGGGCCATGCTGGAAGAGTTTTATTCAAGGCAAACTGTCAAGGGGTTCCCATTATAACCCAACTGTGTAAGGAACGCAAAATCCGGGAACATAACACCGATATGACGGAAACTAGGGCAGTAAGAGTGGAACAAAACACCAGGCATAAGGCCGAGCCTTCCACCCTTTACCAAGTATATAGGTGCATTAAGATAAACAAGATAATATGGTGATATCCCAACCATAAACATGTTCCAACAAGGAACGATCTCCAATCTTCACCTGCAACTAGCAACGCTATAAGAGGGGCTGAGCAAAGCGATAACATAGCCAAACAACGGTTTGCTAGGACAAGGTGGGTTAGAGGTTTGACATGGCAATTTGGGAGGCATGATAAGCAAGTGGTAGGTATTGCAGCATAGGCATAGCAAAAGAGCGAGCAACTAGCAAGCAAAGATAGAAGTGATTTCGAGGGTATCGTCATCTTGCCTGAAATCCCGCAAGGAAGAAGAACGAGTCCATGAAGAAGACAAACGGACGTAGTCGAACAGATACTCACCAACGCGACGTTATCGAAAACAACCCGAAGAAGCAACACCGGAAAGAAGCAAACAACATAGTAAACAACCACCACATAATCATGGCATGATGCACAATCAAGTATGATGCATGTCCGGTTTAGCGAAGCATGGCATGGCAAAATGCACAAACAATCCTACACATTAAGTGGAGCTCAACATGCAACTCCGTTGCATATTGACGAAACACCACATTCAAGTTATTTAGTTCGATCTCGTTTATGTACCCAACAATATTAAATGTTGTTAAACATGGCAAGAGGGTGAAGCAAAGTAAAACTACCTATCTAATCAAGTTTAAATGAGGCCGGAAGCAACGAACAACAATTCCGGTAAATCCCCATATGCATATTTTAGGTTTGGTACTGTTCTGCCCTAAACCATATTTTATAGTTGTTAAACATGCAAAGTAAAGCCACCATGTTAAACTAGGCAAAATTCTACCCCATTTACATATAAAGTTTATTACAAACCGAGTTACGGTTAAAAAGTTATGAATTAAATCATTTTAGCAAGTTATTTAAGAAAATTTAAACAAACATCATTTTAAACATTTTAGACATGGATGAAAGTTGCATATTATTAAACTAGATGAAATTCTAAGCAAGTTTCATATTAAGTTTGTTTTAAACCGATGCACGGTTGGTGAGTTATAAAATGCATGATGCTTGGGGGGGGGTTCTGCAAAACTGCAAAACCCTGGTTAATTAGCAAATTCGGTCGCGGAAAAAAACAGGCACTCGGGCCGAAACTGCTGGGCGCTGGGGCGCTCACCATGGGCCAAATCGGGCCGTTGGAGGGGAAATAGCCCACGCGGGCCAGTGGCGTGGAGCAGGCCGGCGTGGGAAGGCGGCCCAAGGCCTGGCTTGGAGGTAGATCGGGCGCGTGCGGTCGAGTGCGCACGACCGTTGACCCGAGCAGCAGCTGCAGTTCGTCGGGGACGAACGGGATGGCGGCGAGGTGTGAAGCAGAACGGCGGCGAGCAGGCGATGGAGGCGGCAGCAGGTCTCAGCGCGGCAACGACGAACTGGGGTCGCTGGGATCTGAGGCGGCAGGTCGAGGCATCGACGGATCCGAGCGGTGAAGGCCGTTCCCGCCGGCGGACTTGGTGGATCGAGGTCGGGGAAGGTCCTGGCGACCATGGTGGGGCTTGGTGGTCTCTTGCGACTCCGGCAGCCAGGTGATGAACGACGAGGAGGGGGAAGGGCGCACTGGAAGAAGCCAAGAGGAGGAGGTCCGGTGGCCATCGTTCTATCGCGGCAGCAGGGTGTCGGGGAACGGTTGCAGCAGTACGAATCCGGAGGTGGGGGGAAGGAGCAGGGGCTCGTCGACGGGACCTGCTGGCGAGGTCCGCCGTGGCGAGGCAGCGGAGCCGGGCGGAACCAAAGACGGAGGGAGTCAGCGGTGGAGAAGTTCTAGGCGGCGTCGCTGTCTCCTGTTCGAACAAAACAGAGAGGAAGAGATGTGAGGTGAGGGAGAAAGACAGGAAAGGGAGAGGAAGGAGGTTGGGGCGATGAGGTCTTGAGCACCGGCTGCAGTGGAGATCGAGCAAGAGTGGCTGGCGGCAGCATGTTCAAGCGAGGGAGGAGCTCGGGTTGGTGGAGAGGGAAAACGAGGAGGAGGCTGGTCAGGTGGCTCGATCGAGAAGGCAGGGGAGTGGATCTGGTTGGCTTGGCGCTGAAAAACAAGGAGAGGAAGGATCCCAAGAGGGAGAGGGTAGGTAGGTGGCGGCGGGCAAGAGGGTGGATGGGACAGACCTCCTAATTTTTAGGGTTGGACCAAATATATACGCTGGTGGGATGGTTAGGGGCTAATGGATCCCTCCGATCGTAATCGAACGATCCCGGATACATAGGTTAGGGGACCCAATTAACAAAACGGAGATGTTTTGTAGACGTTTGGGGATGATCCGGATCCAACAGTGACGACAGTCCGAGTCGGGTTCGGGTAGTTTCGGACGCGCATGAGAGGTCTATGCGCTGTGCAAAGAGGGGTTAGGTAGGGCCTGATGGTGAGTGGTGGTGGGCTGAGAAGAGAGAGGGGGAAAGCAACCCGGCAACTATTTCCGGAGACCGGAAACGTCCGACGTTTGACCGACTATACTGCCGCTATAGTTTAACAGTTGGGCTATCAAACGAACTCCGAATGCGATGAAACTTGACAGGCGGTCTATCTACACTATAATAAGACCACACGCCAACTTTCATCCCATTCCGAGAAAATTTTCTGGCCACTTATAAAATAATATTTCGGACATGCCGCGGGCGCGTGCGAGTGTGTCTGGGTTCAGAACGGACAACGGAAGGAACTGGGAGACCCGGGCTAATGCAAGTTTTGAAAACATGATGATGCAATGCACATGATGACATGATATGGAATGCATGACACGCAAGCAATGACAAGGCAACAACAGCGAATAACTGGAAGACACCTGGCGCATCGGTCTCGGGGCGTTACAACACTCCACCACTACGAAAGGATCTCGTCCCGAGATCTAGAATGGCACCGGACGGAAAACGGAAGAGAAAGAGAAAAGGTAAAACTAAGTTTCTCCTTTGACAAACGAGTGAAACCAAAGAACCTTGAAAAGGTTGAACAAATTGAAATAAAGAATACAACAGAGATGAACAAAATTGAGAACACTCCGTTAGAAAATAGGAACAAGGAAGAACAAATTTGAACAGCACTCCGGTTGGAAAGATATGCCAGGCTTGATAAAATGAAAAAAAACTTGAGCAGCGGGCACGCACTCCGGTTAAATGGATAAGCACGAAAAGAGCATGATCTTCACAATTCGAGATGATGATTTAAAAGAGCAACATCACAAGGCCTCCGGAAGAAGGAAATAGAAGATAAATAATGGAAAGAAAAGAATGGAGAAGAAAATGCCCGCTTCTGCCATAAAAGAGCTTGAAAAAGCATCCTTAGGAGAAGGGTCGAACGGAGTTGTTAGAAAACCAACAATGAAAAATAGTAAGCTTGAAGTGGACTTATGGAAACCATCTCGAAATTATGAGGTGAAATTCTGCCACTACTGGGAAACGATAGATTGGATCGATATGAACAAGAAGACGAGAAACTATTTCACCGGGAGGATAGATGAAGAACTTGGGTCATTTATGAGCACCATAAATAGCAACAATCCTTAGGGAAGGCTTTAGGTGAAATATAACCCAAGATAACTCCAACGAAGAGGTTGATGGATTTAAAATACCTCATTCTTAACAACATGTGAATCATGAAACATGAACTCAAATTATCAAGAATGATATAATACCACCTCCAATGATACGGTTGAAAGAATTGCACTACGGATTGCAAGATGAAGAAAAATAAAACACCTCAAAACAAGACATGTGTTGAACACCATGTTTATTTGAGAGTATAGCTTGGAGGATCTTAACCTCGAGTGAAAACTTGAGGACAATTTAAGAATGAAAGAAATCCTTGATGAACCACCATGTAGAGCCTCCATGACGAACTCCGGTAACAAAAGAATGATCAAACGGAAGGAAAGAGAAGTTGAAAACACAAGGTGAAGCCTTGCGATGATTTAGATGAATCTCCTGGTGAAATAATTGAAAAAGGTTGGAACTCCGGGAAAAGAGAAGATGAAACAATTGAAATCAGGAATTTGATGAGCCTCCGGAATAAGGAATTTATCACTTGGATGAAACAAGAATAAGGATTATGTTATGTGTATCCTTCACCAATTTAGATTGATGACAAACAACGGATTTGGCAAACTACTTATTCTCCAAGAAAGGATTAAGATAGATATAGCGCAAAACTTGAAGAGGCCTTCGATGATCCAGCGGTAGGATTTGAAAGAACGAAAGAATTAATATGATAACCATGGAAGAGAATCTTGAGCAAACCATCGTAAGAATTGAAAATGAATGAAGTAAAGGGGATGAATCACCGGGTAAGAATTAGCAAATGGACGAAGAAGCTTCAGAGAAATTTAGATACAAGTGAAACGAAGAGATCACAAGCTGATAAGAGAATACTTGAATGATGCACCGGTAAGATTGAAGAATGATAACTGAAAGCTGACATGAATAATTCTGAGATGATGAGCTCCGGAGAAACAAACTGAGAAGACTCTTGAATTGCTCCGGATGGGTGAAAAGAATTCTCACAATTGAAAACAATTATGAGAGGATGGCAACAAGCTAGAATCACGAATCTTGAAGAGAATGGAGCAAGATATGGAGGTAAAATTCTTCTTCGGTCTTCAAATACAGAGAATGACGATGAGAAACACCACGAAGAATTATTTAGACACTCCAGAAGAATCAAAAGCGAAGAGGTTGAGCCAACGATGAAAAGAATTTGAAAGATCTTGGAGAAGTACCTATGACTGATAGATATAAGTTGGTATCAGAGCCTTCCCCGACCTTAGGAGCCCCCTGCTTGATCGAATCGTTGGCGTTGTTGAGTCTAGAAAAATGTTTTGAGTCTTTTAGGATTATATATATCGGAGAGTAGGATTCTTTTTACTCAGTCCCTTCGTCGCTCTGGTGAGGCATCCTGACGTAGAGTTTTGACTCTTCTCTTCTCAAATTTCACTAAAAAAATTAGGATCACGCGGGTATCTTGGAATCGCTCCGATGGTTTTGTGACGAGAACATTGTTCTTGGTGCCTCCTGACATTTAGGGGTTGTGGCAGTGTCCCAGGGAGTTGAGCTCCGAGGTGTTGTCGTCACAATTTTATCATTGCAATTCTGGAATACCTGAGTTTCGCCGACATCGAAAATCTCTTTTATGCAGTTGTTGGTGAGATAACCTCGACACCACCCAGTACTGGGGCGGGAGTTCGGAAGTATTGCCATAACTCGTATAACGGATGCTTTTCGAAGGTTGAGGTAAATGATTTCCGAAGGTTTCTTGGTTATGTGTTGAAGGATGGATACAGCTGGATGTAGGATTTGCTAGTTTTGGGTGAGATATTATGCTTCCCATGTATCCCCAACACCTGATTGCATGACCGGAAAGGTTCGGGAGTTTCATAGGTGGGAATTCAAGTAGCTCTTAGGATATCTTTCCGACAGATGTATGATATGAAATTGGGGTTCGACGTCTAGTGGTCCGCCTATCCACGGTTGATTTTACAGTGGTCTCGTTGTGTCTTAAAGATTCCTTGGCTATGCTGACTCGGGGACGCTTCGTATGTCATGTGCACTGCCTTGTACATGATGGTATTGTACGATCGAGCCCGTGTAGGCCCCACCACAAAAACTTCAGACGAAATCTCTATCATATGTTTGTTCTGGCTTATTTCGCAAGCCAATCCTTTGTTTTGTTTTGAGTTGTGGTATTCGAGTTGCTTCAATGTCAAGTGTTGATTCCATACCTTTCCTAAACGGTGTTCTCATACTCTGATGTGAATACCAATCCTTCTTGATAATCGAGATTGTCATGTCAATCCTTTTCACCGGTGTGTTTCTCTTCAAGTGGACCCGATCATTTCAACATTCACAAGATCAACCCTAACTCTTCTCAATGTTGTTTGTTTCATCCGTCTTCAAGTTGACTTTGTTTCCCTCCCTCCCACCCTTTTTATTCAAGGACTCTTATATCTTAATAAAGTATCCATTTTATTCATGTGAAGACTCTTCATTCTTGTCTTTGAATGTTCTTACCCGGTGATTCTCATGAAGATTCTAACAGAGCCTCAAGTTCATCACTTTTCATTCTTTTTCATCTCCGGTGAATTCAAGTAAAGCTTTGTTGATCATACCCTTTCCTCATTTCAATGCCCTCTCATTCCGGTGCACCTCATAATAGTTCACTTCTCGCTATCCATTTGGTCCGGAGTGCTCAAGATATCTCAAAAGGCTCGTCTTGTCGTTCAAGATCCGTTCAACCTATTTCGAGGTTGTTGTCTCATTCAAACCATTTAATTCAACTGGTGCAATCTTTCTTTGTAATCTTTTCAACGGTGTTTTCTTTTGAGTGGACCCTAACCCACAGGTCTTTTCCCAGAATCTTACCTAACTCTTCTACCTTCCCAGAATCCAACTAGCTCTCGTCCTTTTTGAGCCCAAGAAGTACGATGAGTTTTACAACATGGCAATGAAGCAAGAGGCTGCCCAACTGAAGTGCGATGCTTCCAAGAAGTGAGTCAGAGATGTGACTTCTTCTTCCTCAACTCAAGTGGTTTCTAAGCAGCAAAAGTATTGGCTGCCTCCTCCTCCGTTCTGTCAGCCTTATCAGCAGAAGAGCAAAGGTGGCAATGGATCTTCCCACCCCCCCAACCCAGGATTTCAGAACAAGACTTCGTCTCAAGCTCCAAGATCAAGTGCTCCGTATCACCATCCGCTCTCGGAGGTCACGTGCAATAAGTGTCAGTAGAAGGGTCACTATGCCAATAAATGCTTCAATCAGAGGTGTCTTCCTCCTCCTCATGTGAGATCTGCCAGCACTGCAGTGGTCAAGCATAACCCCAAGTCTGCTAAGGTCAACTTGATGAATGCAGCTCAGGCAGAGGACTCGTCAGATGTCATCATGGGTAACCTTCCTGTTAACGATATTCCTGCAAAAGTTCTTTTTGACACTGGTGCATCACATTGTTTCATCTCGAGACCATTTGTTTCTAAGCATGAGTTGCCTTTACAAGAATTGCCTAGGCAGTTATCAGTTGTTTCTCTGGGTAAATTCATGAATGCAAGCGCTATGATCCCGGATGTTACTATCACGTTGGGCGACTATAAGTTTCTATCCTCTCCAGTGGTCCTTGGTAACTCGGATATCGATCTTATTCTTGGAATGGACTGGCTTTCTAAGAACAAGGCTCAGCTTGATTGTGTTGCCAGGCAGATTCAATTGACTCATTTGTTTGAGGATGTAATTGTCTTTGCCGCTCGTGAGGATACCATCCGTCTGTTTTCTCTCAATGAGAAGGGTGAGCTGGATGCCATCTCTCAAATTCTGGTCATTTGCGAATATCAAGACGTCTTTCCAGAAGAGCTTCCAGGAATGCCTCCGCACCGGCCAGTTGAATTCGTCATCGGTCTTGAGCCTGGCACGGAACCTGTTTGCAAACGTCCTTACAAGCTTGGACCTAAAGAGTTGAAGGAGCTGAAGAAGCAACTCGATGAACAAGAGCGTATGGGTCTCATCCAACCTAGTTCTTCTCCATGGGGTTGTGGAGTTCTTTTTGTGAAGAAGAAGGATGTAACGGACTGGCTTTGTGTCGACTACCGTCCATTGAACAAGAAGACCATAAAGAACAAGTACCCACTTCCCAACATCAATGAGCTGTTTGAACAACTCAAAGGTGCTCAAGTATTCTCCAAGCTTGATCTCCGTATGGGTTATCACCAGATTCGCATTCGTGAAGAGGATATCCCCAAGACAGCATTCAGAACTAGCTATGGTTCATATGAATATACTGTCATGTCTTTCGGCCTCGTCAACGCTCCCCCGACATTCTCTCGCATGATGAACTTCATCTTCAACGCCTACACAAATGACTTCGTCTTGGTCTACCTCGATGACATTTTGGTCTTTTCCAAGAACAAGGAGGATCATGCCAAGCACTTGCATTTGGTGCTCGATAAGCTCAGAGAACATCAGTTCTATGCCAAGTTTTCAAAGTGCGAGTTTTGGCTCGATGAGGTTCTCTATCTTGGGCATATCATTTCTGCCAAGGGCATAGCGGTGAATCCTGAGAAGGTGTCTGCAATTGTGAATTGGGAACCACCTCAGAACATGAAGCAACTCCGCAGCTTCCTTTGTCTCGCAAGCTATTGTCGAAGGTTCATCGAGAACTTCTCTAAGATCGCGAAGCCTCTTTCCAACCTTCTCCAGAAGCACGTCAAGTACGTTTGGTCTCCTGAATGTGACATCGCTTTCAACACCCTGAAAGAGAAGCGAGTCACTGCTCCAGTTCTGACTCCTCCTGATAAATCCAAACCGTTTGAGGTCTTCTGTGATGCTTCCCTTCAAGGTCTTGGTGCAGTGTTGATGCAAGAGAAGAAAGTTGTGGTCTATACCTCTTGCCAGTTGAAGCCCAACAAAAAGAACTACCCCACTCATGACCTCGAGTTGGCGGGAGTTGTTCATGCTCTATTAACTTGGAGACATCTCTTATTGGGACGAAAAGTGGACATCTTCACTGCTCATAAGAGTCTCAAGTACATCTTCACTCAGGCCAACCTCAACCTCAGACAGACTCGTTGGGTCGAAATGATTCAAGAGTATAATCCGAGTATCGAATATACTCCAGGCAAGGCCAATGTAATTGTTGACGCATTGAGCAGGAAGGCTTACTGCAACAGTCTGATTGTCAAGCCTTACCAACCTGAGCTTTGTGAAGCTTTCCGCAAACTCAACCTTCAAGTTGTTCTGCAAGGTTTCCTCGCCAACCTCCAAGTTTCTCCTACTTTGGATGATCAGATTCGCGAGGCTCAACTTCTTGATGCTATGGTGAAGAAGGTGAAGATTGGGATTGCCAAGAGCCAACCCAAGTACAAGTGCTATCATCTTCATGACAAGGATACTCTATTCTTCGAGGATCGCATTGTTGTGCCTAAAGGTGATCTTCGTAAAGTCATTATGAACGAGGCTCACAATTCACTCCTCTCAATTCACCCTAGAAGTACAAAGATGTACCAGGACCTCAAGCAGTCGTATTGGTGGACTCGAATGAAGCGCGAGATTGCTTAGTTCATGAATGAATGTGATGTCTACAGAAGAGTGAAAGTAGAACACCAACGACCAGCTGGTCTACTCGAACCTCTTGCCTTTCCAGAATGGACGTTTGTACACATTGAGATAGACTTCGTGACTGGATTTCCAAAGTCCAAGCGTGGCAATGATGCTATCTTCGTTGTCATCGACAAACTCACTAAAGTGGCTCATTTCCTTCCAATCAAAGAATCTATCACAGCAGCTCAATTGGCAGAGCTATATACCTCTCGGATTGTCTCTCTGCACGGCATTCCGCAGTTGATTTCTTCAGATCATGGCAGCATCTTCACCTCGAAGTTTTGGGATTCTTTTCAGAAGGCCTTGGGCACCAACATCCGTTTCAGCACAGCTTTTCATCCTCAAACTAGTGGCCAAGTCGAGCGTGTCAATCAGATTCTTGAAGATATGCTCAGGGCTTGCGTCATCTCCTTCGGTATGAAGTGGGAAGATTGTCTTCCATATGCCGAGTTCTCCTACAACAACAGCTTTCAAGCGAGTTCGGGCAAGGCCCCATTCGAAATTCTCTATGGCAGGAAGTGTCGTACTCCTCTTAACTGGTCAGAGACTGGTGAACGTCAACTTCTTGGTAATGAATTGACCATAGAGGCTGAGAAAATGTGCAAAGTCATTTGTGATAACCTAAAAGCCGCGCAATCGCGCCAGAAGAGTTACTATGATAGCAAGCATCGTGACTTGGCTTTCGAGATCGGAGACCACGTCTACCTCCGCGTCTCTCCAATGAAAGGTACTCGTCGCTTCGGTATCAAAGGGAAGCTTGCCCCTAGATACGTGGGTCCTTTCAAGATCGTCAGCAAGAGAGGCGATCTCGCCTATCAACTTGATCTTCCCTCCAACTTTGCAAACGTGCACGACGTGTTCCACGTGTCTCAACTCCGCAAATGCTTCAAGACCCCTGACCGCACCGTCAACTTTGAAGACATTGATCTCCAAGAAGACCTATCTTATCGTGAGCACCCCGTTGCTATTCTTGAAGCAACTGAGCGCAAGACTCGCAACAAGTCTATCAAATTCCTCAAAGTCAAGTGGTCACACCATTCCGACCATGAAGCCACCTGGGAACGCGAGGATCACCTCCGTTCTGAGTACCCGGAGTTTTTCTAGTCCTAGATCTCGGGACGAGATCCTTTCGTAGTGGTGGAGTGTTGTAACACCCCGGATGTAATTTACCTTATTTGTATTCCAACTCTTGCTGGTGAGCTCCGCCGCCGCAGCCGTCCCACTTCGGCGAGCTCCCCGCCGCTCGACGCGCCACCAAGCCACGCCGGCGCCGCGCCCGACCGCCGCGGTCGCCACCCCGGCCTCCTCCTCACCTCCTCGCCCCGAAGAGCCCCAAGTCCGGTGACGCCCCCCTGCTTCTCCGGCGAACTCGAGCAACTCCGGCGGCTACAGTAACTGCTACAGTGCCCGGATCCCGATCTGGATCTAGATCTCGGTTGACCCCAAACCCTAATTCCATATATTTTTTGGCATACTTTGACATGCCATAACTCTGCATCCGTAGCTCCGATTCGTTTTCATTTGAGTACATCCGTAGAATATCAAAATGTTCGCCTCGACGAGTACATCATTTCATCTCATTGCATCATTTTCATTTGAGCTCGTCTTAATGCTCGAAATGTCGTTGGAAGAGGGCTGTGTGATGATTATGTCAGATCTGTTTCAGCAAATGGCCTTTTGTCATTTTTGCCATGATTAATGTGTGCATGCTATGATCCTGAGCTCTACATGTGTTTTGTAGAATGCCATGTTATCTTTACAGGGGTGTATGCCATGTATTTTTGTGATCTTTGTGGTGACTAGGACAAGCATGCAAAGTAGCTTACTTAATGATGCTGATTTCAGGGACTTAGAATTTCACTAAGTCCTTGTCCTGCTGTTATTTTTATGCCATATGTTCATGTTGTTTCCTAGTGATCCGTGCCTATTTTGAGGATGATCAGTAAGGATGTTTTGTTAATATTGTGGTGTCTATCCATCCATGTCCTTGTTTGCAATTATGGAGCCCCCTAGCTTGAGTCAATCGAGCTCTACTTTTTCTATAAAATGTTCCTGGCAGGTTACTAACATGTTTAGCGATTTTGCCGAGGTTAGTGCTATTGAACCGTGCATGCTATGATGTTGTTCTTGCCATATCTAGCCTCTATGCCATGTCTTATTGAAGGGTGTATGCTTGCTTTGTCATGCAATGCTCTGTAGTGAGTGCATCGAGCTCGTGAACATGCCTACTTGTTAATTGTTTTGCCATGCTCTAGTTTTTCACTAAGTCTGAATCTGTTTATGTTTTTGCTATGTTCGCATGCTTGCAATTGTATTTTCTGATCCCTTTTGGCTCAAGGTCACTAAGGGACTTTTGTCATATGCTTTGAGTAGTTTCATGCCATGCCTTGCTTTTCCATGATATGTTCCTGTAGCATGTAGTTTTCATGCTCTAAAGATTGCTTCCTGATGATAAATTCCTGATTTGTTGTTATTTCACTAAGTCTGAAACATGTTATCATTTGCACTTTTGCCGTGCTTGTTTGAACCTGTTAATGAGTGAATTATCCATAGCTCAGTGTTCATCTTTTGTCAAGAATCATGAGTGGATCCCTGCCATGTATTTTGTTGTTATGTTTGAGTGATGTAGCATATTTAACTTGATGCATTTAGATGACTACTTGCTGTTTATCACAGACCGGTGCCATATTTGTTTTGCTTGCCATTTCCAAACCGTGCATCCGATTCCGGTGATCTTTATATCGATTTCAACCAAAATCAACTCCTCTTTCCAGTGTCACTCTTGGTTTTCCAAGTTGAGGCCAGTTTCAAGCTTTCCTTTCCAAATCTTGCATATGCATCACATACCGCATCCCGCATATCATCATGCTACTTGAGCATTGCACGTGGTTGATTGTGTTCCTTTTGCTTGTTTTTCTTGCTTGGGTAGAGCTAGGAGAAGAGTACATGAACGAGGAGCCCGTTGAGTACGCTTTCGAGGATCAAGGCAACTCTGAGAACTTTGCAGGCAAGATGACCATACCCTCGAAATCACTTCTATCTTTACTTGCTAGATGCTTGCTCTTTTGCTATGCCTATGCTACGATACCTACCACTTGCTTATCATGCCTCCCGTATTGCCATGTCAAGCCTCTAACCCACCATGTCCTAGCAAACCATTGTTTGGCTATGTTACCGCTTTGCTCAGCCCCTCTTATAGTGTTGCTAGTTGCAGGTGAAGATTGGAGATCGTTCCTTGTTGGAACTTGTTTATTGTTGGGATATCACTATATTACCTTGTTTATCTTAATGCACCTATATAATTGGTAAAGGGTGGAAGGCTCGGCCTTATGCCTGGTGTTTTGTTCCACTCTTGCCGCCCTAGTTTCCGTCATATCGGTGTTATGTTCCCGGATTTTGTGTTCCTTACACGGTTGGGTTATAATGGGAACCCCTTGATAGTTCGCCTTGAATAAAACTCTTCCAGCAATGCCCAACATTGGTTTTACCATTCGCCACCTAGCCTTTTCCCTTGGGTTTCACGGACTCAAGGGTCATCTTTATTTTAAAAACCCCTGGGCCAGTGCTTCTCTAAGTGTTGGTCCAACTGAGCGATGTCCGGGGCTACCAGGGCAACTCTGGGCTGGCCTACCTGACGTCTGGCTCATCTGAGTGTGCCCTGAGAACGAGATATGTGCAGCTCCTATCGGGATTTGTCGGCACATTTGGGCGGTGTTGCTGGACTTGTTTTACCATTGTCGAGGATGTCTTGTAACCGGGATGCCGAGTCTGATCGGATTGTCTTGGGACAAGGAATATCCTTCGTTGACCGTGTGAGCTTGTGATGGGCTAAGTTGGGACTCCCCTACAGGGATTTGAACTTTCGAAAGTTGTGCCCGCGGTTATGGGCAGATGGGAATTTGTTAATGTCTGGTTGTAGAAAACCTGAAACTTAACTTAATTAAAATGCAGCAACCGCGTGTGTAACCGTGATGGTCTCTTCTCGGCGGAGTCCGGAAAGTGAACACGGTGTTGGAGTAATGCTTGACGTAGGTTGTTCTAGGATCACTTCTTGATCATAGTTGTTCGACCGTGCCTTTGCCTTCTCTTCTCGCTCTCTTTTGCGTACAGGTTAGCCACCATATATCCTAGTCGCTTGCTGCAGCTCCACATCATACCTTTACCTTACCCATAAGCTTAAATAGTCTTGATCACGAGGGTGTGAGATTGCTGAGTCCCCGTGACTCACAGATTACTTCCAAAACCAGATGCAGGGATCAATGATACCGTTCCAGATGATATGACCGAGCTCAAGTGGGAGTTCGATGAAGACTCTCATTGTTACTACGTGTCTTTCCCAGATGATCAATAGTGGTGCCCAGTTGGGGCGATCGGGGACTATGTTGCATTTGGGGTTGGTCTTTATTTTGGTTCCGTAGTCGGACATTGAGTGTATTGGATGAATGTAATGACTTATATATGTATTTCTGTGACGTGGCGAGTGTAAGCCAACTATGTACCTTTCCCCTTTATTTATGTACATGGGTTGTTGTGAAGATTACCTCACTTGCGACATTGCTTTCAATGCGGTTATGCCTCTAAGTCGTGCTTCGACACGTGGGAGATATAGCCGCATCGAGGGCGTTACATATCTTATTTAAAATGCATCAACCGCGTGTGTAGCCGTGATGGTCTCTTTTCGGCGGAATCCGGGAAGTGAACACGGTGTTGGAGTTATGCTTGACGTAAGTATTTCTAGGATCACTTCTTGATCATAGTTTCTCGACCGTGCCTTTGCCTTCTCTTCTCGCTCTCATTTGCATATGTTAGCCACCATATATGCTAGTGCTTGCTGCAGCTCCACCTCATACCTTTTCCCTACCTATAAGCTTAAATAGTCTTGATCGCGAGGGTGTGAGATTGCTGAGTCCCCGTGACTCACAGATACTTCCAAAACCAGCTTGCAGGTGCCGATGATACCGTGCAGGTGACGCAACCAAGCTCAAGGAGGAGCTCGATGAAGATCGTGTTCGTTATGTTGTTCCATTTTCAGTTGATCAGTAGTGGAGCCCAGTTGGGACGATCGGGGATCTGTAGCATTACGGGTGGTCTTCTTCTATTTTGGTCCCGTAGTCGGACCTTGATTGTATCTGGATGTTGTAATGCTTTATTCATGTATTGTGTGAAGTGGCGATTGTAAGCCAACTATGTATCTCTTTCCTTATTCAGTACATGGGATGTGTAAAGATTACCCCTCTTGCGACATTGCTTACAATGCGGTTATGCCTCTAAGTCGTGCTTCGACACGTGGGAGATATAGCCGCATCGTGGGCTTTACAAGTTACTAGGTGGCCATGGTCTAGTAATGTTCTTTGTTCCTCTTTTCTAATGGAGTATTTTCAACTTTGTTCATCTTCGTTGTATTCTTCTTTCCAATTGTTTAACCTCTCAAGGCTCGTGGTTTCACTCATTTGTCAAAGAAGCAATTAGTTTTACCTCTTCTCTTTCTCTTCCGTTTTCCCTCCGGTGCCATTCTAGATCTCGGGACGAGATCCTCTCGTAGTGGTGGAGTGTTGTAACGCCTCGTGACAAATGTGCCAGGTGTCCTCCAGTTATTCGCTGTTGTTGCCTTGTCATTGCTTGCGTGTCATGCATCTCATATCATGTCATCATGTGCATTGCATTTGCATACATGTTTGTCTCATGCATCCGAGCATTTTCCCCATTGTCCATTTTGCAATCCAGCGCACCTATGTCCTCCGGTGTTCCTTTCTACCTATTTTTGTGTGTGGGTGTTAAACATTTTCAGATTGGACCGAGACTTGCCATGCAGCCTTGGTTTACTACCGGTAGACCGACTATCAAGTTTCATGCCATTTGGACTTCGTTTGATACTCCAACGGTTAATCGAGGGACCGAAAAGGCCTCGTGTGTGTTGCAGCCCAACACCTCTCCAAAGTGGCCCAAAACCCACCTAAGAACCCTCCATCATCTCGGTCGTTCGATCACGATCGCGTGGCCGAAAACAGCACCTCATTTGGAGCTTCCTAGCTCCCTCTACCTATAAATATGTGCTCCCCTCCCGAAATTCGCGGTACAAACCCTAGTCTCCCTCCTCATCGCGCCACCGGACATGTCCGCGCCGCACCGGACATGTCCACCGCCGCCAGCCACCTCGCTCCGACGAATCATATGCCGCCACGTCGCCTCCGCCGCCGCTCTCCTCCAACCCCCGCGCGCCACGTCGCCTCCCGCCGGACCTCCTCTCTCCTCCGCCGCCACGGGCCCGCGCAGCCCAGATCCGGCCCACGGGGCCCGAACCGCCGCCACACGTGCCTGGTCGCCCCGCCGCCTCGGGCGCCGCGCGCCCCGCGCCCTCCGCCCGCCGCCCGTCGTCGGCAAGCCGCGCTGAGCCGCGCCGCCCTCGCCGCTGGGCCTCGACGCCGGTGCCGCCCATCACCGCATTGGCGCACCAGCACCACCACGCCGGCTGCCCGCGCCCTCCGCTCGCCGGCTACCGCAGCGCCTCCGGCCGGATCCTCCTCTCCGGCCACTTCTCCCTCCTCTCCGGCCACCGTGTTCATCTTCTCTGGCGAGGATCCGGTCAACTCCGTTTTGCGTGCCCGGTCCAGATCTGGAATCTCGAAGGTTGACCTAACTTTTACCCTAATTTCCAGTAACTTTTGCTATCTTCATCGCATCATAACTCCGCAACGTGGCTCCGATTCGTGCGTGTAGCATACCAAAATGTTCGTCTCGACGAGTACATCATTTCATCTCATTGCATCATTTTCATTTGAGCTAATCTTGATGCCCGAAATGCTGTTGGAAGAGGGCTATGTGATGATTGTTTCAGCAAATGGCCTTTTGTCATTTTTTCCATGTTTAATGTGTGCATGCTATGATCCTGAGCTCTACATGTGTTTTGTAGAATGCCATGTTATCTTTACAGGGGTGTATGCCATGTATTTTTGTGATTTTTGTGGTGACTAGCACAAGCATGCAAAGTAGCTTACTCGATGATGCTGATTTCAGGGACTTAGAATTTCACTAAGTCCTTGTCCTGTTATTGTTTTTATGCCATATGTTCATGTTGTTTCCTAGTGATCCGTGCCTCTTTTGAGGATGATCAGTAAGGATGTTTTGTAGATATTGTGGTGCTCTATCCATCCATGTCTTTGTTTGCATTTATGGAGCACCCTATCTTGACTCAATCGAGCTCTACTTTTGCTATAAAATGTTCCTGGCAGATTGTTAACATGTTTAGCAATTTTGCCAAGCTTGTTGTTGTTGATCCGTTGTCACATCCCAAGATCTGGTAATGCCTAGTGCTAACATATGGTGTTGCATCATGTCTACTTTACTCAGAAAATTTGAAATGGGGATGACAAGCCCTAGCACTAAATGAAATGCAATCAGGATCAAAATAAAAATATTTTCAATGAACCCAGAATGCCCTTTAGAAAAGTTCATTATTTTTGATAAAGGCGAAAACCTCTACCAAAAATGATGCACATACTTTTAGGCCATTCTGGATTTTTGAATAACCCATATTGTATTTGAATTGGGGCCTTTAAGTACCATTAATATTTTTAAATGCTCCAATAATTCTGAAAATAGTTAAGGGCATCTGCAATAATTCATTTAATGCCCACAATTATTTTCAGGATTTATTAAAATGGTTTGGGTTATAAACTAAATCAAAACAAAATAACATAAATAGAAAACAGAAACAGAGAAGAGAGAGAGCTTACCTGGGCCAACTCACCTGTGCAGCCACCTGGCGGCCCAAGTGGCCGGCCCAGCCCACCTGGCCCTCCTCCTGTCGTCTTCCTCCCCTCGCCCCAAAGCTGCTGCTGTCGCCACGAGAGAGCGCCCGCGCAGGCCGCAGGCTCCAGCTCCTGCTTGCCACCTCCTGCTTCTCCTCGCGACGCCACGGAGACGCCCCGAGACCCCTCTCTCTTCTCCCTCACTCGCTGCTCTCCCTCCCCTCCCCTGGATACCTCTCTCTCACCACCGAGCGAGCTCACCGGCACCGTTCGCCATAGCTGCAACCACCGCCTCCCCCTCGCTTCCCTGACCAGCCCAGAGGCTCCGCCTCGACCCCCTCTTTCTTCCACCCCGAGCCACGCCACCACAGGAGCCCGACATCGCCGCCACGAGTCGTCTTCCCTGAGCACGACCGCCGGACTCCATCAACGGATTCGTCGCCTTCCGGTCGTCCCCGAGCCCGCTGAGTCCTTCCTCGAGATCGTTGTGAGATCCCACACCTTTCCCCCTCCTCCCCGCACTCGTTCCCGCACTCTGGCCGCCCTTTTCACCGTAGCCGTGAGCTCCTCGCCGCCGGTGATGATGCAGACGAGACCAGAGCCACCGCAGCTCACTCCCGAGCACAGCAACATGCTCCACACCTCACCAGGAACACATAGAACCCATCAGTTACCCTCCCGTGCACCACAACGCCAAACCCGCAGGTGCCCGAACTCCGGCCGCCACGGAAGTGCTCGCCGCCGTCAACCCTGGCCATCCCAGCTGCTGCCGCTACCACCACTAGATGCGTGAGAATGCCAGGAAGCCATAGGAGCAAACCCCGCCTCAAACCGTGGGCTGTAGCGAGATCCCGACGATCTCCGCCGCGCGAAATGGTCGTCGCCGGCGAAACTCCGGCGACTGATGACATGGCTCATCATTAGCCACTAATTACCAGCTAAACCACCTCTAGAGCCACTACCATGTGGGCCCAGTGCTTGTTTAGTTTAACTTAATGTTCTGTTTAGATTAGTTATTAACCCAGCTGGCCCCACACATCAGTTTGACTTGCTGACGTGGCCTTTGACCGGCCCCACACGTCAGTGACTCATGCCAGCCGTGTGTCACTGACCAGTAGGCCCCATAGGTCAGGTTTGACCTGGACCGGCCCTGTTGACCTGCTGATGTCATAATGACGCAGTGCTGACGCAATAAGCTATTTTCTGGGTTAAATATAATTCAGAAAATTCCAGAAAATAGCCAAAACTTCTAAAATTCATAGAAAATTATCTATAACTCAGAATGAAATAAATTATATATGAAAAATTATCAGAAAAATTCAAGGAATCTGTTTATGGAATTTTCATGCATGTTAGAACAACTTATGGCTGCTGATTAGGCCAATTCATATAAATGGAATTTAAACTCTCACATATGGAGTTTGAATTTGAACCTAGGGTTCAAACCAACCCCATTTAACATGTTGCTAGTTGCATTAGCTCAAACCATAGCATATTGACATGTCATGAGCATGCATCATATTGTGCATTGCATTGATTGTGTTTCTTTCTCCTGTTGCCGGTATTTGTCCCCTCTCGATAGACGTGGTTTCGACGATGGGTTCAATGACACCGATGAAGAGCTATAATATCTTCAGAAGTGCCAGGCAAGCAAAACCCCCTTTTTCATTCCGATACAAACCCACTCTCTTGCTCCTGCTCTCTTTCACTGCATTAGGACAACAACGATTCAATTGTACATGCTGCGGTAGTTGAACCCCTTCCTTTGCATGACCTGTCATTGCCACAGTAAATAGATGAAACCCACTAGCATGAGTAGGAGTTGTTTGAGCCCTGATGTGCCTACTCATTCATGCTTGTTTGTCATGCCTGCTACTGCTTAGAGTTGAGTCAGGTCTGATTCATCGGGGATGAATCGGAGGTGTGTAAACATGTCCTACAGTGTGTGAGCTAAGTGTGTGAACACGATTTGGTAAAGGTAGTGGTGAGAGGCCATGTAGGAGTACATGGTGGGTTGTCTCATTGAAACCGTTCTTAGGAACTGAGTTCTGTGTTTGGGATCCATGAAACAGTTACTACCACGCATTGGGCCCGAAACCAATGGACCCTCTCGGCTTCTTGATCACCCTTGTCCTCTGTCCAGGAGTTGCAACTAGTTTCTGGTGTTTATAGGATATGTGTTGGCGGCCGTGCGTAGCGCTGACCCTAGGGGTGGGCTATGTTGCGGTAGATACATTGTGGCCGGGCATGCCGGGCGCCCGTTTGGTGTCTCGGAACCCTGTACACATCGTTCGGGGCCGTATGTGGAAACCTCGGCCGGACTCCCTGCGGATGGAACCTGGATAGGCGATAAACCTGGACTAGAGACTTGAGTGTTTAGGTAGGCCGTGGCCGACACCCTCGTTGGGCTTCCGCTTGAAGGTTGCCAAGTACATGTCGTGTGAACGGCGGTAAGTGGTGAGAGCGTGTGTGAAGAAGTACACCCCTGCAGGGTTAACATCATCTATTCGAATAGTCGTGTCCACGGTGATGGACTTCTGGGTTGCCTATAACAGTCCATAGACAAGTGAAAGTGGATACTTTAAAATGCGCAAGATAAGTGTGAGTGCTATGGATGGCCTTCTCGTAGGGAGACGGGAGCGGATCCATAGTGGTGTATTGAATGGTGAATTTGTGGACTCGTGTGCGCCACCTCAAAAGAGTTGCTAGCAATCGTAGTTCAGGTTAGCCACTGAGTCAAAGTTGGCTTGCTGCAGTTAAACTACACCACCCCCCCCCCCCTTGTTGATACCGATGCATATGTAGCTAGTTCTGATGTAAGTCTTGCTGAGTACCTTTGTACTCATGTTTGCTTAATTTATGTTTTGCAGAGAGAGAGACTTCAGTCTCGCTAGTAGTTCTGCGTGGACTTCGACGTTTAGCTTGATACCTCAGCTACGATCTTGTGCCTCGGCAGGATCTGGTAGATAGTCAGGCTTCTCAGCCTTCTTCATTTGTAGTTGTCTGTACTCAGACAAGTTAAGCTTCCGCATGTGCTTTGCTTTGTATGCTATGATTGTTGGGTCATGAGACCCATGTTTGTAACTTCTCGCTCCTCGGAGCCTAATGAATAAATACTTGAGTCGTAGGGTCTTGTTGTGATGCCATGTTGTATTTACACATATCGAGCATATTGTGTGTATGATTGAAATGCTTGGTATGTGTGGGATCTGACAATCTAGTTGTTTATCCTTAGCAGCCTCTCTTATGGGGAAATGTAGTCTAGTGCTTCCTTGAGCCATAGTAGTCCGCTACAGCCCGGTTCATCGAAGTCCTGCTAGCCTAGCACTACTGCTCAGGACACTTGACTGGCCGGCATGTGTTTCACTTCGTTCCTGTGTCTGTCCCTTCGGGGAAATGTCACGCGGTGACATCCGGAGTCCTGCCTAGCCTGCTACAGCCCGGGTTACCGGAGTCCTGTTAGCCCAGTGCTACAGCCCGGATTCGCACGCTGCTGACCGACATGCTCGAAGTTGATTCATGTATGCCTGTCCTCATGGGTTAGTGCCGCTTTGGGTTCACGACTAGCCATGTCGGCCCGGGTTCTTTGTCATATGGATGCTAGCGACACTATCATATACGTGAGCCAAAAGGCGCAAACGGTCCCGGGCCAGGTAAGGTGGCACCCGTGGGAATACCGTGCGTGAGGCCGCAAAGTGATATGATGTGTTACATGCTAGATCGGTGTGACTTAGGATCGGGGTCCTGACAGCGTTGGTATCAGAGCCTGACTGCCTGTAGGATTACCAAGCCAAGCTGGTCGAAGTCGTGTCTAGAAATGCTTTAGTTATGTAAGGGAATTGAGTGTGGAAGGGAACGTAAGGCTCTTTTTACTCCTTATACCTCATGGCCTTCTGATCTGAGTCAACCTCTTCCTTTCTACGAGGATTAAGAACTAGGCCTTCTCATCTATCTATTAGGATGACGAGTTACTATGATAGAGACTTATAGGATTGATGTATTCAAGCCTTTGTTCAGTTTCTACTACTTCCATGTGTTCTTAGTTGATCTCAGAACATTGATATTGTGATGTTGAGTGGTTATGCCACCATTTTGCAGGATGTCTCAAATCTTTTTAAGCATTTACAGCCGTTATGCTGTCCGAGTCGCCCCGGGTTTCTAAACAATCTGATGCATTTGCAAATCCTTTCTTTCCGTTCCTGATGTCCTTTTTGGTCAGAATAAGCACACTAATCGGTGAGTTGAGGTACTTTGTTGCCTCGACATATATGTTGGAGTTATTATTATGACCCTAGGTGTCTTAGGGGATCACCTAGTAATCTAGCCATGTTTTGTGTTCCCAGTGTGATGATTCTGGCCACCATTCTCGAAAGCATCCCATGATGCCATTTAGTAGTAGGTATTCTACTCTTGGGCTTTTGAACCCGAGATTCACTCTACTTACCCCATGTTGATAGTGTTTGGTAGTTCCTTTATGATATTAGTAACCTTGCCTTAGTCCTCGAGGTCCATGGTATATCATTCCTCCAGATATCCTGAACCATTCTTGGCGGAAGTTCTTTGAACGAAAAGATCACAACTAGAGTGCTCTTGATGAGTTCTCCATTATACTTGTGACTCTACCAATCCTACCTCTCTGCATGGGTTATCCGGAAGAAATATGTTGAACTCGTTCGACAAGTTAATCTATGCATACACAACTCAGAAAGTTATATGTTCCTTGAGTTGCCCCTCTTTAGTTGTTTCCTGACCTTCGGATATCAATTGATAGTCAGGAATAGTTGTGCATTCACGTTCATCGATGCCTATTATTCTTGTGGTTCGTCAAGCCATTCTATTCCGGAATGACTAGGAGAAACAAACTCCAGAACCTCATCCATATCTAGGATTGGGTCAAAGCTGTATTCCGTGGATCAAAATGCCAATCCAGCTTTTGCTCCGCTCTACCTTGGAGTGTTACCATCTTTATGTCAAGAGTGTCATGAGAATTGAACCACCTCTTATGAATTCTTGACGCAGTAATACTTCTTGCCATCATTGTTCATTCCTCGGTTCCCATGTTATTGTAACCTGAATACCGACAAGTGAACCATGATGTGTGAAATCAATACTCCTAGCAACCGTGTTGCTTGGTAGTTAATGGGCATTAATATCATCCTTAGCGTGTTGGTTATTGAATCACCATCCTAGGACTGATCGTGCTACCTAGTCCATTTTTGTTGGGGCACCCTTCGATCAATGAGTTAGGATTGTGTCAATCCCTCACTCTTTTGATCATATCATCTTGCCCTGAAAAGCAAGGTTGATCTCGAGCTTAGTAACATATCGGTGGTTCATGATTTTCCGAATATCTTCTCGGAAGTATTACCTGGTTGTCAGCTGACCGCTATGTTGAGTTCGTGATCAAGTTGATTTTCTTATAAATCACTCCTTCTCCAGGAATCTGTGTTGGATATCCCTGAGCTAGTTGGTTGAGCTAGACAACAACTTGGAGAGTTGGAAGATAAAATCTTGTCTGACTTAGTTCATGTCAAGGGATATCCTTGTGTGTGTGTGTGTTGAAGAAAGATGATATCTTCATCGACTGATCCCCGTGATCAGCTGTTGAATCTATTATCTTGTCCAAACCTTGATTTGAGTGTGGGCTATCGTCAAATCAAATCAGAACCAACGATGTTCGTAATGTTGTCTTACTTGCGGTTGTCCCTCGAGTATACACCATTATATCTTTGGTCTGACCAATACTATCACATTGTTCACATAGTGGTGGAAGTCCAGTGATATGGAGATTCCGATGAGTTGCTGTTAAGCCCATCAGCAGCATTTTGTCTCCCCCATGATTCACATTGAACATTACACTAGTGTTGGAAATTTTATAAGCATTGCCCTCATGTCCCGATCATGAAGCATATGTCCGGTTGAAAGATGTGACTTCCTCTAATTCATGTGCATCTGATGTAAGTTGCCGCCGTGAATTCGAGAAAGTTTGTTTTTGCTTCCTCTGGAATCATCCCAAGTCATTCATGCACGTGCGAAGTATTCTATGGTCTGATAGACTGATCATCTACATTCTATACATATCCCTAGCACACCAAGCCACTGATTGATTTGTTCAAAGAGAAGAAGTTTCTTCTTAAGAGTTAGACCTATGCAAGGACTTCGATATCCTCGTTGATGGTTCCCCCTGAACTCGGTAGTGTTTCATTTTAAGACTACCAGGTGACCATACTTGTCTAGGACAACGTGTTCACATGCTTGTAGCAGAACCGGCTCATGTTTTGGAGCTTACTACCGTAGTTCATTCCCCCGAGAATCTCGCAACGCCGTCTCGTCGATTTGTGTTGCAAACCTTCATTTTCCTTTCTAGACTCGATGAGTCTGGAATATCCTGACACCAACCAGATCTGAATCTCAGGCAGATATGATGGTTGGAGCATTTTCCAAGAACTATAATATTGGTCTCTCGATAACCGGTAAAGTGGATGTCGTGGCCAACACATCCAGCCGGAAGACCTATTATTGTAGTATCTCAATTGAAGAAAGTTGGCCACCTTCACATGAGGATTTCGTAGGATTTACCTCCGTAGTTAATCCTTACGGATTCTTGTGCTCCCGAAGTCCGACCTTTCACTTGATGTCCTAGATACCAAACCATATCAATAAATGAGTTATCCTAGCACATCAAGGAGAACATTAGAAGCGGAGTGCTAAATGTCTCTCGGTCGATTATCCAGATTTTGTTTCCTTGGCCTCGCTAAGGTGAAATCTGAGAAAGTGTTATCTTCCTTTGCATCGGCATCATCCATCACCATTCATCATGGTGGTATGTTGTGTTGCTAGGATCCTTGACACGAATATTGGTAGAACCTTGATGAATACGGAAATGCTCAAGTTCTTGAGAGCACACGCAAGCACCAGGTTTTACCGTTGGCGTTAACTGGGATTTGCCTCCAGTTTCCTCGGTTAGGTTATAACCTTTTCAAACAGTGGACTCACTCCCGACTGTTGAGCTCTTCCCTAGTTACCAGAATCATTCCCAACATTTGCATTTTGTTCCCAGCTTGCACCTCACTAGTTGTTGTTCAGGATCATCTTCAAAAGTGGACTTACCATGGGTCTCATCCCTTTTCGATGATAAGCAAAAATCATCCATTGCGTTGTCTTCAACAAGATAGTCCACATCATCCATCCTAGTCGGAGTATGCCATTCTTCGAACTCCATCAAATGATCGTTTGTAAATTGCCTTAGGCTGGTAAGCAGAGTTCCAATGATCTCCGTATCAAAAGTAATTCTTTTTGCCACTTAAGGGAAAAGTTCTACGAGTCACCTCCCCCAAGGTGCCCCGTTATGGAATCATGGCAATTATTCCCTCGCCACCTTGACACCATCCACCATCTTTCTAATCGTGGAATTGTTGCCCATCAAATCAAACCCTGTCGTTGTTCTTCCATCCCTCTCGATGTGTTTTGTGTCTCAACTCGAGATGTTTCAACATCTCACTCCACGAGTGATCTTGAATGCTCGATCTTCGAGGAGATCGTTTCCTATAGAGTTTCTTCTGTCGCCATCGTGTTGGATGAAGATCTCAAAAGCGAGGACGTCAAGATCAATATGATGCAATGAAGCTACTTCTTCGAGAAGGGCAGTTGGATTGAGAAGATTGTGATAGTTTTGTGACCCCTCTGTCTTCTTACTCCACTTCCTGAATCTCGGGACGAGATTCTTGTTTTAGTGGGGGTGAGTTGTCACATCCCAAGATCTGGTAATGCCTAGTGCTAACATATGGTGTTGCATCATGTCTACTTTACTCAGAAAATTTGAAATGGGGATGACAAGCCCTAGCACTAAATGAAATGCAATCAGGATCAAAATAAAAATATTTTCAATGAACCCAGAATGCCCTTTAGAAAAGTTCATTATTTTTGATAAAGGTGAAAACCTCTGCCAAAAATGATGCACATACTTTTAGGCCATTCTGGATTTTTGAATAACCCATATTGTATTTGAATTGGGGCCTTTAAATACCATTAATATTTTTAAATGCTCCAATAATTCTGAAAATAGTTAAGGGCATCTGCAATAATTCATTTAGTGCCCACAATTATTTTCAGGATTTATTAAAATGGTTTGGGTTATAAACTAAATCAAAACAAAATAACATAAATAGAAAACAGAAACAGAGAAGAGAGAGAGCTTACCTGGGCCAACTCACCTGTGCAGCCACCTGGCGGCCCAAGTGGCCGGCCCAGCCCACCTGGCCCTCCTCCTGTCGTCTTCCTCCCCTCGCCCCAAAGCTGCTGCTGTCGCCGCGAGAGAGCGCCCGCGCAGGCCGCAGGCTCCAGCTCCTGCTTGCCACCTCCTGCTTCTCCTCGCGACGCCACGGAGACGCCCCGAGACCCCTCTCTCCTCTCCCTCACTCGCTGCTCTCCCTCCCCTCCCCTGGATCCCTCTCTCTCACCACCGAGTGAGCTCACCGACGCCGTTCGCCGTAGCTGCAGCCACCGCCTCCCCCTCGCTTCCCTGACCAGCCCAGAGGCTCCGCCTCGACCCCCTCTTTCTTCCACCCCGAGCCACGCCACCGCGGGAGCCCGACATCGCCGCCACGAGTCGTCTTCCCCGAGCATGGCCGCCGGACTCCATCGACGGATTCGTAGCCTTCCGGTCGTCCCCGAGCCCGCTAAGTCCTTCCTCGAGATCGTTGTGAGCTCCCACACCTTCCCCCCTCCTCCCCGCACTCGTTCCCGCACTCTGGCCGCCCTTTTCACCGGAGCCGTGAGCTCCTCGCCGCCGGTGATGATGCAGATGAGACCAGAGCCACCGCAGCTCACTCCCGAGCACGGCAACATGCTCCACACCTCACCAGGAGCACGTAGAACCCATCAGTTCCCCTCCCGTGCACCACAACGCCAAACCCGCAGGTGCCCGAACTCCGGCCGCCGCGGAAGTGCTCGCCGCCGTCAACCCCGGCCATCCCAGCTGCTGCCGCTACCACCACTAGATGCGCGAGAATGCCAGGAAGCCATAGGAGCAAACCCCTCCTTAAACCGTGGGCTGTAGCGAGATCCCGACGATCTCCGCCGCGCGAAATGGTCGTCACCGGCGAAACTCTGGCGACTGATGACATGGCTCATCATTAGCCACTAATGACCAGCTAAACCACCTCTAGAGCCACTGCCATGTGGGCCCAGTGCATGTTTAGTTTAACTTAATGTTCCGTTTAGATTAGTTATTAACCCAGCTGGCCCCACACGTCAGTTTGACTTGCTGACGTGGCCTTTGACCGGCCCCACACGTCAGTGACTCATGCCAGCCGTGTGTCACTGACCAGTAGGCCCCACAGGTTAGGTTTGACCAGGACCGGCCCTGTTGACCTGCTGACGTCATAATGATGCAGTGCTGACGCAATAAGCTATTTTCTGGGTTAAATATAATTCAGAAAATTCCAGAAAATAGCCAAAACTTCTAAAATTCATAGAAAATTATCTATAACTCAGAATGAAATAAATTATATATGAAAAATTATCAGAAAAGTTCAAGGAATCTGTTTATGGAATTTTCATGCATGTTAGAACAACTTATGGCTGCTGATTAGGCCAATTCATATAAATGGAATTTAAACTCTCACATATGGAGTTTGAATTTGAACCTAGGGTTCAAATCAACCCCATTTAACATGTTGCTAGTTGCATTAGCTCAAACCATAGCATATTGACATGTCATGAGCATGCATCATATTGTGCATTGCATTGATTGTGTTTCTTTCTCCTGTTGCCGGTATTTGTCCCCTCTCGATAGATGTGGTTTCGACGATGGGTTCAATGACACCGATGAAGAGCTATAATATCTTCAGAAGTGCCAGGCAAGCAAAAACCCCTTGTTCATTCCGATACAAACCCACTCTCTCGCTCCTGCTCTCTTTCACTGCATTAGGACAACAACGATTCAACTGTACATGCTGCGGTAGTTGAACCCCTTCCTTTGCATGACCTGTCATTGCCACAGTAAATAGATGAAACCCACTAGCATGAGTAGGAGTTGTTTGAGCCCTGACTTGCCTACTCATTCATGCTTGTTTGTCATGCCTGCTACTGCTTAGAGTTGAGTCAGGTCTGATTCATCGGGGATGAATCGGAGGTGTGTAAACATGTCCTACAGTGTGTGAGCTAAGTGTGTGAACACGATTTGGTAAAGGTAGCAGTGAGAGGCCATGTAGGAGTACATGGTGGGTTGTCTCATTGAAACCGTTCTTAGGAACTGAGTTCTGTGTTTGTGATCCATGAAACAGTTACTACCACGCATTGGGCCCGAAACCAATGGACCCTCTCGGCTTCTTGATCACCCTTGTCCTCTGTCCAGGAGTTGCAACTAGTTTCTGGTGTTTATAGGATATGTGTTGGCGTTCGTGCGTAGGGCTGACCCTAGGGGTGGGCTATGTTGCGGTAGATACACTGTGGTCGGGCATGCCGGGCGCCCGTTTGGTGTCTCGGAACCCTGTACACATCGTTCGGGGCCATATGTGGAAACCTCGGCCGGACTCCCTGCGGATGGAACCTAGATAGGCGATAAACCTGGACTAGAGACTTGAGTGTTTAGGTAGGCCGTGGCCGACACCCTCGTTGGGCTTCCGCTTGAAGGTTGCCGAGTACATGTCGTGTGAACGGCGGTAAGTGGTGAGAGCGTGTGTGAAGAAGTACACCCCTGCAGGGTTAACATCATCTATTCGAATAGCCGTTTCCGCGATGATGGACTTCTGGGTTGCCTATAACAGTCCATAGACAAGTGAAAGTGGATACTTTAAAATGCGCAAGATAAGTGTGAGTGCTATGGATGGCCTTCTCGTAGGGAGACGGGAGCGGATCCATAGTGGTGTATTGAATGGTGAATTTGTGGACTCGTGTGCGCCACCTCAAAAGAGTTGCTAGCAATCGTAGTTCAGGTTAGCCACTGAGTCAAAGCTGGCTTGCTGCAGTTAAACTACACCACCCCACCCCCCTTGTGGATACCGATGCTTATGTAGCTAGTTCTGATGTAAGTCTTGCTGAGTACCTTTGTACTCACGTTTGCTTAATTTATGTTTTGCAGAGAGAGAGACTTCAGTCTCGCTAGTAGTTCCGCGTGGACTTCGACGTTTAGCTTGATACCTCAGCTACGATCTTGTGCCTCGGCAGGATCTGGTAGATAGTCAGGCTTCTCAGCCTTCTTCATTTGTAGTTGTCTGTACTCAGACAAGTTAAGCTTCCGCATGTGCTTTGCTTTGTATGCTATGATTGTTGGGTCATGAGACCCATGTTTGTAACTTCTCGCTCCTCGGAGCCTAATGAATAAATACTTGAGTCATAGGGTCTTGTTGTGATGCCATGTTGTATTTACACATATCGAGCATATTGTGTGTATGATTGAAATGCTTGGTATGTGTGGGATCCAACAATCTAGTTGTTTATCCTTAGCAGCCTCTCTTATGGGGAAATGTAGTCTAGTGCTTCCTTGAGCCATAGTAGTCCGCTACAGCCCGGTTCACCGGAGTCCTGCTAGCCTAGCACTACTGCTCAGGACACTTGACTGGCCGGCATGTGTTTCACTTCGTTCCTGTGTCTGTCCCTTTGGGGAAATGTCACGCGGTGACATCCGGAGTCCTACCTAGCCTGCTACAGCCGGGGTTACTGGAGTCCTGTTAGCCCAGTGCTACAGCCCGGATTCGCATGCTGCTGACTGACATGCTCGAAGTTGATTCATGTATGCATGTCCTCATGGGTTAGTGCCGCTTTGGGTTCACGACTAGCCATGTCGGCCCGGGTTCTTTGCCATATGGATGCTAGCGACACTATCATATACGTGAGCCAAAAGGCGCAAGCGGTCCCGGGCCAGGTAAGGTGGCACCCGTGGGAATACCGTGCGTGAGGCCGCAAAGTGATATGATGTGTTACATGCTAGATCGGTGTGGCTTAGGATCAGGGTCCTGACATCCGTGCATGCTATGTTGTTGTTCTTGCCATGTTTAGCTTCTATGCCATGTCTACTTGCTGGGTGTATGCTTATTTTGTCATGCCATGCCTTGTGGTGAGTGCATCGAGCTCGTAAACATGCCTACTTGATGTTTGTTTTGCATGTTCTAGTTTTTCACTAAGTCTGAATCTATTTATGTTTTTGCTATGTTCACATGCTTGCAATTGTATTCTCTAATCCCTTTTGGCTCATGGTCACTTAGGGACTTTTGTTATATGCTTTGAGTAACTTCATTCCATGCCTTGCTTTGCCATGATATGTTCCTATAGCATGTAGTTATCATGCTCTAAACATTGCTTCCTGATGTTAAATTCCTGACTTGTTATTTTCTCTAAGTCTGAAACCTGTTATCATTTGCATTTTTGCCATGCTTGTTTGAACCTGTTAATTAGTGAATTAGCCGTACCTCAGTGTTCATCTTTTGTCAAGCATCATGAGTGGATCCCTGCCATGTATTTTGTTGCCATGTTCGAGTGCTGTAGCTTATTTTTCTTGATGCATTTAGGTGGTCTCGTGCTGATTATCGCAGACTGGTACCATATTTGTTTTGCTTGCCATTTCCAAACCGTGCATCCGATTCCGGTGATCTTTATATCGATTTCAACCGAAATCACCTCCCCTTTCCATTGGTACTCTTGGATTTCCAAGTTGAGGCCAGGATCAATCATTCATTTCCAAATCATGCATATGCACCGCATAACGCATCCCGCATATCATGCCATGTTCATGTGTTGGCTATTTACTATGTTGTGTGCTTATTTCCGGTGTTGCTTCTTCGGGTTGGTTCCGATAACGTCGTGTTTGTGAGGACCCATTCGACTACGTCCGTTTGTCTTCTTCATGGACTCGTTCTTCTTCCTTGCGGGATTTCAGGCAAGATGACCATACCCTCGAAATCACTTCTATCTTTGCTCGCTAGTTGCTCGCTCTTTTGCTATGCCTATGTTGCGATACCTACCACTTGCTTATCATGCCTCCCATATTGTTAAACCAACCCTCTAACCCACCTTGTCCTAGCAAACCGTTGTTTGGCTATGTTACTACTTTGCGCAGCCCCTCTTATAGCGTTGTTAGTTGCAGGTGAACATTGGAGCTTGTTCCATGTTTGGGACATGGATATTTGTTGGGATATCACAACATCTCTTATTTAATTAATGCATCTATATACTTGGTAAAGGGTGGAAGGCTCGGCCTTATGCCTGGTGTTTTGTTCCACTCTTGCCGCCCTAGTTTCCGTCATATCGGTGTTATGTTCCCGGATTTTGCGTTCCTAACACGGTTGAGTTATAATGGGAACCCCTTGACAGTTCGCTTTGAATAAAAACTCCTCCAGCAAGGCCCAACCTTGGTTTTACCATTTGCCTCACCACCACTTACTTTTCCCTTGGGAGTCGCTCTCTCGAGGTTCATCTTTATTTTAACCCCTCCCCCGGGGCCAGTGCTTGTCTAAGTGTTGGTCCGAACCGGGCAGCCTGCGGGGCCACCTCGGGGAAACTCGAGGGTTGGTTTTACTCATAGCTTGACCTATCTGAGTGTCGGAGTAATGGGCCACGGGTAGGCTAACCCGAGTCCCAGAACCTTTCAAGACATCGGGGCAGGCTGCGCCCCTCAAGACCCCAGGACAAAGAGCCGCCTTCTGAGAAGTCGGCGGCGAGGCAACCGACTGGCCACTCGCGGCCGAGTCCCAGGAACGACTTTAGGATAAGCCGACTCCTGACTGACGACTTCCCGGGAAGCCGGCCTTCGGGAGTCGGCCCGCGACTCCAGCAAAACCCCATGTCCTCATCAAGAGGGACAGGACAGGGGAGTGGCTACAGTGAAGACTACTCCCGCCCCTTTCCAAAGGCAGACATGGCCACAGTACGCCGTACCCGCGGAGATCTCCGTGCGGCGTGGCACTGTTGCCATGCTGGCCCTGACATCAGCACCGGTGGACCGAATCCTGCGCCCACGATGGCTTGGCTATACGACCTTTGGGCGGCGGGTCCCACCGGCCAGTGGGATCCCAGAAGACGGCAAGTGCGCCACCAGTCGGACCCATTGGGAGTCGGCCCCCAAGAGTCGGCCAGCTCCTCCCCCGGGGCGCATGCGCCATTAACCAGATGTGACGGAGAGTGGCAATAGTGATCGCCCACCAGGCGGCGGGGCTATTGCCACGACTTCATGACCAAGCCCACGTTATTAGAAGCACGGCTACAATAATCAGTAGCCGGCAAGACCCGCCCACGGTGGACGCGGCCTGTCCGCTCAGTACCGAGCCAGTCGGCGGGGCCACCAGTCGGCAGGCCCCAGGAGTCGGCGGATAAGACGGTGGCTAGAGAGGCTGGCGGCTGGGCCCGCATCCAGCTGGATTACAATTGTACCCCTGGGGGCAGGCCTATATAAACCCCCCATGGCACCCATGCAGAGGGTTGGAATCTATTAGCACTAGACCAGATCATATAGGAAGGAGAGAGCTAGCCTTGCCTTCTCCTACCTCTAGGAAATAGCTCAAGGAGCAATCGTGTAAACACTTTGCCATAGTGATCATGTGGAGACCCCGCAGAGCAGCAGTAGGGGTATTATCTCCCCGGAGAGCCCTGAAGCTGGGTAAGATTCACCGGCGTGCATGTCTTCGCCTCATCCCGTTTCCAGGCACCGGCGACGTTCTACTCGCCCCCACCATGATAAGCCATCCTTTGGCATATGTCGCACCCAACCCCCGACATTTGGCGGCCACCGTGGGGCCTGGTGCACCACCGTCCGGAGACCTGCTCTGGACGGGAACCCTCTTCCTCCCCGGCGAGCGTAGCCAGCCAAGCACGCCAGACGGAGTCAGCGCTGACACGCTGCACGGCGTTGAGATCGCCTGCGCAGCCAGCTGCCTCGCCGAACTTGTTGGCAAGGTTCGCCTCTCCGACGAACCTGCATCCAACGCAGGCACGGGCGGCTCCGAGAGCCTCCTTGCGGGCCTCCTCGACCAACTCCATGTCGCCGGCGAGCCTGCCGTGGACTTGGAGTCTGTAGGTTCCACCAACCCGATGTTGGTCGACTCTGACACCGCGTCGCTCGACGCATTCCCCACTAATGTGGTGGTCTACGACGAGCCTCTCCCTCGTGCGGAGAGCGACGGAAGCACCGTCACCGAGGTGCTCGTCATCAGTCATGAAGAGCCTCCCGGCGGAGGAGCGCATGACCCACTTGGCGCGGTGCTACAAGACCTGACTGTGCCCATTCCGAAAGATGCTGACGCGAAGACGTTGGAGGCGCGCCGCCTTCAGCTCGTCGAAGGCGCGAAGAAGCTGGCTAGCATGAGACACTTGTCAGAAGCCTACCAGCAAGAGATGGATCGCGCTGTTGGCGGCTCGCCAGCCCCGGCTGGGCCCAGCCGCCTTCGCGCGGTCCAGCAGCGCGGCGTAGCCATCGCCAACCTATTCGGGGCAAGTCGCCCTGTGTATGCTACACCAGCGGAGAACATTCGAGCCGCCCAGGCGGCGGCGGACGAGCTGGACAATTTCGAGGGCGAAGAGCGCCGCCTGATGATGGAGCGAGTCCAGCGGCTCCTTGACGCGGCTGCCGCGCAGAACGAGGTCGGCTGCCGCACGGAGGCGCCACAGTGGCAAAACGACGACCTTCGCCGGGATCAAGGCGCGACGTCTCGAACGCCGATTGGCAGCGCCCAAGGAAGAAAAGACAAGGATCCAACTGTCAGCCACAATCAGACTCACATTACCATAGAGCGCGACCGAGACGGCCGCCCGAGAGCAGTAGAACGACGGGACGACTGTCCGCCTCCTCCTCCTCGCAAGGAAAGGCGAGTCTCCCCGCCGCCTGTTGATCATCCGACTCTCGGTGACCGCCTTGGCCGCCGAGAGGGAGTCGGGGAAAACGACGCCCGCCACCGGATCGACCGACTTCACCGATCCCTGGTGTTGGAAGAAGAAGACCAGTTGGGTCCGCCTTGTTTCAGGCCCCGCATTCGAGACGAGCCCTTTCCCAAAGGGTTCACGCTCCCAAGAGACACGCCCAAGTACACCGGCTCCGTTAAGCCGGAAGACTGGCTGGTCGACTACTCCACGGCTGTCAGCATAGCGAACGGCAACAAGCGTGTCGCCGTAAAATACGTTCTGCTCATGCTCCAGGGCACGGTCCGGACATGGCTGAACAGCCTGAAGCCCCGCAGCATCAACAGCTGGGTCGACTTCACCGAAGAGTTCGTCCGCAACTTCACCAGCACGTACAAGCGTCCCCCCAAGCCTCGTCAGCTTTCCTTGTGCATGCAAGGTCTCGATGAGTCGACTCGCGACTTCCTCACGCGTTGGGCCGAGCTTCGGAACTCCTGCGAAGGCGTGCACGAGGTGCAGGCTATCGAGTACTTCACCGCCGGGTGCAGAGAAGGCACCCTCCTCAAGCACAAGCTCCTCTGCGACGAGCCGGAAACCCTCAACGAGCTGCTGATCATAGCAGACAAGTACGCCACTGCCGACTCCTCCATGAAGGCGGAGATTCAAGTTAGCGCGACTGGCAAAGTGGCCCCTCAGGCTCCAAGAACTCCGGCGGGAGATGCCAGTCAGCGACAACAGCAGGGCGACCACAAGCACAAGGCCCCGCAGCCGGCTTCTAGCAGTCGGCAGGTCGTGACGGTTGAAGCCCAGCAGTCGGATGGGCAGCCTCCACCCAAGCGACAGAAAGGTGGCAAGCCCAACTGGTTGCCGGCCTTCTCATACGAGTAGACCCTGGATGGTCCTTGCAAGTTCCATAGTGGCGCGAAGCCGTGGAATCACACCACTCGGAAGTGCCACTGGCTCACCAGGATCGCCAAAGGAGATGGCCTCCCTGCCTCCCCCGCCTACTGGGCAGCCGCCTCTGCCTCCGCCCCAGCAGCCGGCTGTCAGGCCAGTCGGCGCAGTACAAGACGAATACCCCGAAGAGCATGGAGCCTACGTGGTATTTACCAGCATGGCTGATGATCGACGCAGCAGGCGGCTGCAGCGACCAGAGGTGAATGCAGTAGCATCAGAGACGCCAGATTTCATGCACTGGTCAGAGAAGCCTATCAGCTGGAGCAGGGCTGATCACCCAGAGGTGATGCCGAGTCCGGGCTCCTATGCCTTGGTCTTGGATGCCACCTTTGCCACTGATAGACGAGCCGCTCATTTCTCGCGAGTTCTGATAGACGGAGGCAGCAGCATCAACATCATGTACAAGGACACCATGGAGAAATTAGGAATCAAGCAAAGACAGCTTCAGAGCAGCCGGACTGTGTTCCACGGCATTGTTCCTGGGCTTTCCTGCTCACCAATCGGCAAGATCCTGATGGACGTCCTCTTTGGAGACAAAGATCACTTCCGCCGAGAGTCAGTTTGGTTTGAGGTGGTGGACCTCGAGAGCCCATACCATGCACTACTTGGCCGACCCGCCCTAGCCAAGTTCATGGCGGTCCCCCACTACACCTACCTCAAAATGAAGATGCCCAGTTCCAGGGGAACTCTGACTGTAGCCGGCGACTACCGGAAGTCGTCTGCCTGTGCGGCTGAGAGCAGTCGGCTAGCCGAGTCCCTGGTGATCGCTGCCGAGAAGCGGCTCCTTGAACGGGTTGTGGCGATGGCCGGCAAGCAGCTAGAGGTGTCGCCTAACCCAAAGGAGTCGGAGGTTGAGGGTTCGTTCAAGCCAGCCAAGGAGACAAAGAAGATACCCTTAGATCCGGAGCACCCAGAAAGGTACGCTGTCGTAGGCGCAAACCTCAACAGCAAATAGGAAGGCGAGCTCGTCGATTTCCTCCGTGAGAATCGGGACATCTTCGCATGGTCCCCCAAAGACATGCCAGGTGTACCGACGGAATTTGCCGAGCACAAGTTACATGTCCGATCTGATGCGAAGCCGGTCAGGCATCCCCTGCGCCGCCTATCAGAAGAGAAGGGAAGAGTTGTCGGAGAAGAGATAGCCCGACTCCTAGCAGCCGGCTTCATTATGGAAGTATTCTTTCCAGAGTGGCTAGCCAACCCAGTCCTGGTACTGAAGAAGAACAAGCAGTGGAGAATGTGTATTGACTACACGAGCCACAACAGGGCCTGCCCCAAGGACCCGTTTGCTCTTCCAAGAATTGCTCAGGTGATAGACTCCACCGCCGGATGCGAGCTGTTGAGCTTTTTGGATGCATATTCAGGATATCACCAGATCAAGCTGAACCCAGCTGACAGACTGAAGACCACCTTCATCATGCTGTTTGGAGCCTTCTGCTACCTCACCATGACGTTCGGCTTGAGGAATACCGACGCCACCTTTCAGTGTTGCATGCAGAAGTGCCTCCTCAAGCAACTCGGCAGGAACGCCCACGTCTACGTGGACGATGTGGTGGTGAAGACGGAAAAGCATGGAACACTGCTGGAAGACCTCAAGGAGACCTTTGAGAACCTGCGCCGATTCCAGATCAAGCTCAACCCCGAGAAGTGCGTCTTCGGGGTACCAGTCGGCCAACTCCTTGGCTTCCTGGTCTCTGAACGTGGCATAGAATGCAACCCTGTAAAGATCAAGGCCATTGAGAGGATGGAGGTACCCAGCCGACTGTTGGACGTGCAAAAGTTCACCGGCTGCTTGGCGTCCATCAGCCGATTCATCAGTCGGCTGGGCGAGAAAGCTCTCCCCTTATACCAACTCATGAAGAAGTCCACTTTTTCGAGTGGAACCACAAGGCGGACGAAGCTTTTCTCCAGTTGAAAAAGATGCTGACTACTCCACCCGTTCTGGCGGCTCTGACTCCTAAGGAACCTATGCTCCTGTATATCGCCACCACCAGCCGGGTAGTCAGCACGGTCATTGTAGTAGAACGCAAGGAGGAAGGCAAGGCACTACCTGTCCAGAGACTGGTATATTACCTGAGTGAAGTACTGTCGGCCTCCAAGCAGAACTACCCCCACTACCAGAAAATGTGCTATGGCGTGCACTTTACCGCCAAGAAATTGAAGCCCTACTTTCAAGAGCACCCAATCATTGTGGTCTACACGGCCCCACTTGCCGAGATCATCGGAAGCCGAGATGCTTCTGGCCGAGTGGCCAAGTGGGCCATAGAGCTGGCTCCCTACACCATCCACTACCAGCCCCGCACCGCCATCAAGTCACAAGCACTGGCCGACTTTCTCGTCGACTGGGCCGAGACCCAGTACCTACCTCCAGCGCCCAACTCCACCCATTGGCGGATGCATTTCGACGGCTCCAAGATGCGCACCGGCTTGGGAGCCGGCGTTGTCCTCACTTCTCCTAAAGGCGACAAGCTCAAATACGCACTGCAAATCCATTTTGCCGCCTCCAACAACGTCGCCGAGTATGAGGCGCTCATTCACGGGCTTCGGCTTGCCAAAGAACTCGGCATTCGCCGGATCCTGTGTTATGGCAACTCAGACTTAGTGGTCCAGCAGTCGTCTGGCGACTGGGATGCCAAAGATGCGAACATGGCGAGTTACCGTTTCCTCGTGCAGCAACTCAGTGGGTATTTCGAGGGGTGCGAATTCCTCCATGTGCCAAGAGACGACAACGACCAAGCAGACGCCTTGGCACGAATCGGCTCTACCCGCCAAGCAATACCATCCGGCGTCGCCCTTCAACGCCTCCTTAAGCCGTCTGTCAAGCCTTCACCAGAATCAGACTCCATCTTCGTGTCGGCTCCTCCCAAAGAAGTCGGATCCGACTCCAGAGCCCCGGCAGATGGTACGGGGATTTTGGCAGATGGTTCCAAAGCCGCCACAGTCGAGGCCGGCCCAGGGACTGCAGAACCCAGCCCGGGGACTGCGGCGGTGGGCTCGAAGACTCCAGAACTCGGCCCAAGAGCCGCGCCAGTCGGCCCGGGGACTTCATTAACCCAGCAAGCGGTTGTTGACTCCACGCCGCCGCCTCCCAGCCCAGCCGCCCTCGTCCAAGTCGCAGTTCTGGCAGTCAAAGAAATAGCAGCACCCTCATGGGCCCAGCCCATCCTCAAATTTCTGGTGAGCAAAGAGCCGCCAACTGATGAGACCTTAGCTCGGCAGGTACAACGTCGAGCGGTAGCCTACACCATAGTCAACAGAGAGCTAGTCAGGCGTAGCATCACTGGTGTCTACCAGCGCTGTGTAGAGCCAAAGCAAGGCCAAGCAATTCTCAAAGACATCCACCAAGGCGAGTGCGGCCACCATGCGGCTTCAAGAGCACTCGTCGCCAAAGCTTTCCGACACGGCTTCTTTTGGCCAACAGCCTTAGAAGAGGCCAAGGAATTGGTCCAAAAATGCAAAGGGTGCCAGAAGTTCCGCTCCAAGCCGCATCAGCCGGCTTCTGCACTCAAGACCATCCCCATTGCCTGGCCTTTCGCAGTTTGGGGTCTAGACATGGTGGGACCATTCAAGACGGCACGAGGTGGCTTAACTCACTTACTTGTCGCAGTGGACAAGTTCACCAAGTGGATAGAAGCGAAGCCAATCAAGAAACTGAACAGTCCGACTGCCGTGACTTTCATCTCCGATATCACAATCCGGTACAGCATACCACACAGCATCATCACCGACAACGGCACAAATTTTGCCAAAGGCGCCTTGGCTCGTTTCTGTGCAACATAGGGCATCCAACTGGACCTAGCGTCCGTCGCCCATCCATAGTCAAACGGCCAGGTGGAGCGAGCAAACGGCCTCATCATGTCTGGCATCAAGCCCCGACTAGTCGAGCCTCTGGAGCGTTCGGCCGGCTGCTGGCTCGATGAGTTGCCAGCCGTCCTCTGGAGTCTGCGCACAACTCCAAACAAGTCAACCGGCTTCACGCCTTTCTTCCTCGTCTACGGTGCTGAAGCCGTCATCCAACGGTCATAGAGTTCGACTCCCCGCGAGTCACCATGTACACCGAGGAGGAAGCAGAAGAAGCACGTCAACACGGCATCGATCTGCTGGAAGAGGGCTGGCTGTTGGCACTCAGCCGGTCTAGCATCTACTAGCAGAGCCTGCGCCGATACTACAACAGGAAGGTCAAGCCGAGATCCTTCCAAGAGGGCGACCTTGTGCTCCGACTGATCCAGCGAACAGCCGGCCAGCACAAGCTGTCGGCGCCTTGGGAAGGCCCTTTCATCATCAGCAAAGTACTGGGCAACCACTCCTACTACCTGACTGACGCTCAGAAGCCCCGAGCACACAAGAGGGACGACTCCGGCAAAGAGACGGAGCGGCCATGGAATGCAAATCTCCTCCGAAGATTTTACAGTTGATGCAGTATGTACCACGCTACCTTTTGTATTAAAGTACCAAGACTTCGAGCCCCCCGAGACGAGCTCGGGGACTGCCCTCTTTTGTCTATATGATAAAAATTATGCCTACGAGTATGTTACCCTTTGTTATGCCGCTTGGCACCGGGCTCGATAGGTCGGCCCGGGGACTTGCCGCCTTGCACTATGAAATGCTTCCTGCAGCCGGACAAGTAGTGTGTGGCGCCTAAGCCATCTCCTGTCAGAAGCCGCAGCTCACAGAGCAACTGTACGGTGGGCAGGAGTAAGGTAGAATGGGCGTTCACATGAAAAATGGCTAAGGACTCAAAGCATAAAACATAGCTTAAGACGGCTTCCAGCCTTCCTTTTTTTTCTTTTCGCAAACCGACTATTAAGCGGTCGGCTCACCGCCTTCTATCCAACTTGCTAAAAAACTCTAAAACGGCTAAGTACTTGCCTTCCCAAAGTAGCCAAGCATTTGATCCAACGACAGTCCGCAGAGCGGCTGTCCGACTGGCAAGACAGGCAACTAAGGGAAAGCGGCAAAGGAAAAGGCCAAAAGAGCAATAAGCAACAAAAGATAGAATTCAGATAAATATTTACATAACATAGGCCCTTGGCCGAATCTTCGAGCAGAAGTTCAAAATACACCCCGCGGGTGGAATTGTGCGAATTAACAAGTTCTTCAAAGACTACTAAAGCAGATAAAATAAAGATAAGGTGGCAGCTTAGGAAGCGGCAGACGGATTCGGAGGGTCGGAGGAGGCGGCAGCGTCAGGCTTTGGGGCGGCCGGCTGGGCAGTCTCGGCTTGATCGCCTCCGGCGGTAGTCGGCTCGGTCACGCGCGGCTCGTTGCTGGAGGCGCGGTCGAGCTGAGGCTGGCCGTCTGCTCCGTCTTCTGGTGCTTCCGTCTCGCCTCCGTCCTTCGCCTCGCCTTCCTCCTCGACGCTGGAGCCGATCACCTCCGCCGAGTCCTCGCCGTAGTCTGGGTTCATCCCAAACCACTCCGGTGGTACCTCCTCACCATCTTCAGACCGCTCGGGGACGAAGATGCTGGTGTCGGTGTACTCGACGACCGTCGCGGCATGCTTGACGAGGGCGTCTTCCGCGGCTGCCAGCTCCGGCTGGGCCTCTGACCGGAGTGTGGCCAGTCGGTCTAGGTCCAGCCCCGGATACCACGCCTTGACGAACTCCAAGGCCCGGCGCGCTCCAGCTCGGGCCGAGGAACCTTTTCAGGCCTTAAGACGACCAACCGCGACCTCCAGCCAGTCGGCAGTCCGACTGGGGGTGCGCGGAGCCTGCATGTCCGGCCACAGTGCGGCAATCGCCTGGGCGTCGACACGTTGAAGCCGGCGCAGCATCCGGTGAGTCGGCCGAAGGCGAGCCTCGATGCTCAGGATATGCTCGTCAAGGGTTCGGGGAGCGTCGGCGGCGATCTCTGCGCCTTCCGCCCTCCAACCTTCACGGTCAGCCTCGATGGCTTGGATGGCAGCCTGCGAATGCCCGGGAAAGAAGTCTGCCAAGACGGAAGAAACGAAGAAGCAAGTCAAAAACCAGGAGTCGGCGTGACTTATAATCGGCAGCTCGAAGAAAGAAAGTAAAGAAACTCACCATCAACAATGTCTTCAATCTCATGGAAGCCGGAGGCCAGCATTGCCTCTTTGTCAGTCCAGGAGGAGCGCTCGCTCGCGAACTCGGCCAGGAGGGCGGCTTCCGCCTCTTCCGCCTCCTTCTGCGTCTTCGTAAGCAGCTCCCTCTGCTCTGCCAATTGTGTGGCCAGCAGATCGCGCTCCGTGGCGAGCTTGCTGCACTCCTCCCCCTTGGCGCGCAACACGGAGTTGGCTTCGCTCAGCTACTGTTGAAGAACAGCATTGGCTTCTGAAGAGAAGGAAGAAAGAAGGCATTAAGTCATCAATAAAGAAGGTTGCTGGGGAGATCCGGCCCGACTGCTCAGCAGTCGGCCCGAATCTCGGGGACTACAGCCCGCGGGTGCGCCGGCGCGCCCCCGCAAAGAAGAAAAAGGACTCACTCCGGCTCTCCGACAAGTCGGCGGTCCGCTTGCCCAGCTCTTCAACGTTACGGTTGAAGGCAGTAACGCGGAGGTTGTGGTAGTCCTGCGATAAGTATTTCAGAAAAAAGTTAGTACCCGGAACTCACCAATTGGAGTTTGGGGCCGCCTGCTCAGCAGCCAGCCCGAAACTCGGGGACTACACCCAGTGGGTGCGCTGGCGCGCCCCCACAGAGAGAAACAAGAAAACAAGGACCAAAGAGAAAACATACCCGGACAGCTGCCCGCGATGCCAGGTACGCCTTGGTGCAGTTCTGGATGGCGTCGCCCTCAGCTCAAAGCTTCATTTGGATGTCCAAAAGCGCCTGGTTCAGCGGCCCTGTGCCGCCTCCTCGCACCCACCCAATGGGCGCGGCGCTCGTCGCTTCGGCGTCCAGGATCGCCGAGCTGGCGGTGCCGGTCTCCAGGGGGCGTGGCGCCGAGGTCGCCTTCTCAAGACGGCGGCGCGTTGGCGAGCCGACTTGAAGGAGTAGCCTCGCCACGGCCTCGTCTTCAGTCGGCGGCACCGGAGGGTCCGCTAGCTGTTTGCCTTGCGCGCTCCCAGACGGCGGCAGAGGCAGCGGCGGAACGATCACGTCCGGCGTGGAGGAGTCGCCGCCTTCCCTCTCCATGACGGGGTTCTCGCCGCCGGCTTCCCCAGTGAAAGGATCGATATGGTTGACTAGAGGGGGGGTGAATAGGCAACTACCAATTTTTAGCTTTTCTTTACCAAATTAAACTTTGCATCAAAGAAGGTTGTCTAGATGTGCAGCTAGGTGAGCAACCTATATGATGCAACAACAACAAGCACACAAGCAAGCAAGGGAACAAACACTAAAGAGCATGCACAAGTGAAGGTAAGAGATAACCAAGAGTGGATCCGGTGAAGACAAGGATGTGTTACCGAAGTTACTTCCTTTTGAAGGGAAGTACGTCTCCGTTGGAGCGGTGTGGAGGCACAATGCTCCCCAAGAAGCCACTAGGGCCACCGTATTCTCCTCACGCCCTCACACAATGCGAGATGCCATGATTCCACTATTGGTGCCCTTGAAGGCGGCGACCGAACCTTTACAAACAAGGTTGGGGCAAACTCTACAACTTTATCGGAGGCTCCCAACAAGACCACGAAGCTTCACCACAATGGAATATGGCTCCGAGGTGACCTCAACCGTCTAGGGTGCTCAAACACCCAAGAGTAACAAGATCCACTAAGGATGAGTGGGGGAATCAAAAAATCTCTCGGTGGAAGTGTAGATCGGGGCCTTCTCAGCCACTCCTGAGCAAATCAACAAGTTTGGTTGGCTAGGGAGTGAGATCGGGCGAAAACGGAGCTTGGAGCAATAATGGAGCTTTAATGGTGGAAGAGGTAGGTCAAAGGGGGGAAGAAGACATCCTTTTATAGTGGGGGAACAATCCACCCGTTACCCCCCAGTCAGCCCCGCAGAGAGCGGTACTACCGCAGGGGCAGGGCGGTACTACCGCTCCAAAGCGGTACTACCGCTCCATCTCAGCGGTACTGCCGCGCTACAGGAGAAGGGGCTGGGGCTGGGACCCAGAGCGGTACTACTGCGGAGGCAGGGCGGTACTACCGCTCGCAAGCAGCACTACCGCCACTACTACTGTAGCTAGTACCGTAAAACCCGACATGAGAAAATGCGCACTAGAGTCGAGGCGGTAGGAACACGGAGCCACAGCGGTACTGCGGCTGAGGCCACCAGCGGTACTACCGCTCCGAGGAGCGGTACTACCGCTTGCTGAGCTTCAGCCGTACTACCGCTATACTGCAGCTAGTGCCGTAAAACCCGACACGAGAAAATGCGCACTCGAGTCGAGGCGGTAGGAACACGGAGCCGCAGCGGTACTACAGCTGAGGCCATAAAGCGGTACTACTGCTCCGAGGAGCGGTACTACCGCTCCGAGGAGCGGTACTGCCACTTAGTGAGCCTCAGCGGTACTACCGCTGTGGCCCGGTACTACCGCTGGGTCCAGGAAAAACCACAAAGGGAGAAGAGAGAAGCTCCATAGAGACGGAGAGAAAACGGTGGGAGAGAGAAGAACGTGAATGTGTTGATTCCACCCAAACCATACCGAAGCAGATCCCCTCTTGATAGTACGGTGACTACTACGAAACTTAGTCCACCAACAAAGTCACGAAGGAAGCTACACCGTCTTGAGTAGAGCGCCGAGGGGAAAAAAATCATTGCGTGCCAAAGGATGAATATCTGAAAGAAACCAAAGCACCCGATTAGTCCGCAAATGCATTGTCATCAATCACCAAAACACCGTAGGGATAAATATGCCCTTACAATCTCCCCCTTTTTGGTGGATTGATGACAATACGGGATTTGCATAGAAAAGAGTAGACATAGAATGCAAGAGAACCCATGCCTCTAAAAATAGACAGGCTCCCCTAGATGTTGTGCACATTCGATAAGTGCTTTGGACTGCATGGCACACATGCTAGGATCACGGCTCCCCCTATATTATAGAGACCAACAACCTAAGCAAGATATATGAAAACAATATATATGATAGGATAAGCATGCAAGCTATAAGATACCGTGGTGCATAGCACATAAATAAGATAACACAGGTAGCATATGTCTTACACCATATGTTTGGAACTTAGGTCTCACAAGCACAAAACCAAACAAAACCAAACAACGAGAAAGCAAACGAACGACACAAAGACACACTCGCAAACACAAATCCCTAAACTCTCTCCCCCTTTGGCATCGAGACACCAAAAAGGGAGGGGCAGAGAGGGACACGAAGATTCCAGGTGATGGGCGAGGAAGGTCATGAACATCACATCTCTGCATCTTCATCGTGGGTTGAACAGTGCTCGGCATCGGAGTCGGTCCAGTGACAGTTCTGATGAATCCAGTCCTCCTCTTCAGTGATCTGTCCCTCAGACCCACTGACAACTGTGGCTCCCAACTGACGCATGATCTCCTTGTGACGCGTCCTGGCATTCTTCTCCGCCACATGAGTCATATACTGACCATGGGACTCCATGCAGAAGAGCTTCTTCATCTTGCGCTTGAGCTTCTGGGCCCAAGATGGTTCTGCACTGGAGTGGCTAGCGTCCTCATCGTGGGCATCAGGAGCAGCCTCACCCTCAGTTCCCATGGCAGCAGCAGCAGACGGGCCCCCCTTGGCAGTAGTAGCAGAAGGACCCCCTGTGTGAGGCGCTGACCAGTTGTCCTTCTTCCTCAGGCGCTTGATCTCATGTGACACCAACTCTCCAGTTTCTAGCAGCACTCTGGGATAAGTCTGTGCCCAGGCCCTCTCAATGAGCCTCATGATGAAGGGACCATAGATAGGACACTTGTGCTCAGACACGGCAGATACAAGTTCAGACCACATGACATGAGAGATATCCAGGCTTTCTCCAGTGTTTTCTTCCTTCTCATGCTGACAGAAAAGGAGCATGTCCACGAGGTAGGAGTGAACCTGATCCAGATTCCCAATGCGAGGGAAGAGAGTCTCACGGAATATGCGATGAAGAATGTCTAGATACGGACACAGCTCGTAGGTCTTCTTCTCAGTGACAGGGTGAACCTTCACAGTGCAGTAGGGCCAAAGAGCTTGCTTGTGGGTGGAAGTAGCATGGCGGTGAGGACGGAAACCGACAGGAGTCTCAAGCCCGTTATCCACCACGTCAAGTGACTCCATGAACGCCCCCCACTTGACAGAAAGCCGCTTGCCATTGGTCATCCAAGTTAGAGTCCTGTCGCTATCTGTTCCAAGATGGACGATGGCAAAGAATTGAGCCAACAAATCCGCATCGAAATCCTTGTTGAACTGCATGATCCTGAGAATGTTCAGCTGAGTGCACATCTGAAAGGCTTCTCCAAAGTACTCTGGATCCTTCTCCATAGCATCGGTGTCAATGGAGCGAACATCAACATAGAGATTCTTCTTGGCCTTGATCACATCAAAGTAGATGGCAAACTGAAAGCGGTTCCAGAACGGACGGTTGACCAAAGTGGGTTCTTGGTCCACCGTATAGGGGTTGCGGCGACGCTTCTCCCAAAACTCCTTGCTGGTCATCTCAGTCACAGGCTTCCCTTTTGGCTTGTTGGCGGCTCACTTCGAGTGCTGAGGAGGTGGAGAAACAGTTGCAGAAGCACTTGCTGGAGGCGGTTGGGTGCTCGAGGAACCACCGGCAGGCTCTGAGGTCCGGTAGCGCTTGGAGGTGGCACGCCCGGGGTTGATGCGGCGACCTTGTTGCTCGGGTATGTCATCACCTGGAGCCAAACACAAAACGGAGGCAAAACAACCAGAAGAAACGAGCATAAGCCAACAAACACAACAAAAAGATCAAGGGAAGGTAGGAAAATGATGGAAATTGGCATGCAGCGGTAGTACCGTGATCAGCGCGCGGTAGTACCGCCCTAAACGGTAGTACCGCCCCAAAGGGAGCGGTAGTACCGCCCTAGGCCAAGCGGTAGTACCGCTCCAAGGGGAGCGGTAGTACGGCTTGAGGCGGATACACAGCAGTTTCAACGCGCGAGGCGGTGAGACAGTGGTTTCCTACTACCGTGGACAGATCCGGCACTACCGGCCTACCAAATTCAAAAATATTCCCGCCAAACATCAATCTAGAAGATCTAGTTGCCTTCTCCAACCAACTCAAGCCTAGATTTAGCCAAAAATCTAGAGATGCAACCAGCATTGCCCCTAAGCACAAGATCTAAAAGCAAGACCAAAAGAGAGAAGGAACGTGGGCAATACCAGCATCCATGGCAAGAGGACGAGGTGGGGATTGACTCCACCGAAGGAAATGGGGAGGAACGCCCCGGAGGAGGAGAGCCACCGGAGCCTTCCGCGGCGGAACGGTGCTGGAGAGAGAGAGAGGCACGAGGGGGCGAGCGAATGGGTATGGGGGAGAAGAAACCTCCCCCTGCCCCGATAAAAAACCTTCAGCCCCCGTCCCGAAGCGGTAGTACTGCGCTGGGGCGCGGTAGTACCGCTCACAGGCGGTAGTTCCGCTCTGGTGTGGCGGTAGTACCGCTTACACGGTAGTACCGTCCATCACCAGCAGCAGTACCTCTTATCAGCGGTAGTACCGCTCGCCAGCAGCGGCAGTACCGCCCAGCACACCGCGGCAACTAGACTACATGGCTTAGCTCAAAAAAAACAGAAACCCGCAACAAAAAGCAAAGGAACACATCAGCAAGAGGCCAAGAAACCTCTCTTCAAGAGAGGGCGGAGATTTTAACCCTGGGCCCATGACCAAAACTCGTCTTTTGAGCACACGTGCCATCAACAATGGCTAAAGTGAAAGACTTGATCAATTTATGCATAATGGGGGGAGGGAGAGTTCATCGAGAGAACAACACTCCCCCTATGTCCATGCCTACACCTAAACTAGACACCAAATTGAGCGTGGTAGGGTGTGCACGGGTTCAAGCAACATTGCTCGAATCAATGATATTTAGCTCATGCCTTAACTCGCGAAATCTTGCTTCATCCAAGGGCTTCGTGAAAATATCTGCAAGATTGTCATGAGTGTTGACATAGTTGAGCTCGATCTCTCCTCGCCTAATGTGATCCCGGATGAAGTGATACCGAATCTCAATATGCTTCGTCTTGAAGTGTTGCACCGGGTTGAGAGAAATCTTGATGGCACTTTCATTGTCACACCAAAGAGGCACTTTGTCACAAGTGACACCGTAATCCTTTAAAGTTTGCCTCATCCATAAGAGTTGTGCACAACAACTACCGGCCGCAACATACTCCGCTTCGGTGGACGAGAGAGACACACAACTTTGCTTTTTGGAAGACCAACTTACCAACGAGCAACCAAGGAATTGACATCCTCCGGAAGTGGACTTCCTATCCACTTTGTCTCCCGCCCAATCGGAATCCGAGTACCCTACAAGCTTGAAGTTTGATCCTCTTGGGTACCATAAGCCAAAGTTTGGGGTATGAGCCAAATATCGAAAGATTCATTTGACAGCCACATAGTGACTTTCCTTAGGTGCGGCTTGAAACCGTGCACAAATTCCCACACTCAACATGATGTCCGGTCTAGATGCACAAAGGTAAAGCAAGGATCCAATCATGGAGCGGTATACCTTTTGATCCACCACTTTACCATTGGGATCTAGATCAAGTTGGCACTTGGTGGGCATTGGGGTGGGAGCCGGCTTGACGTCACTTAGCTTGAATCTCTTGAGCATGTCTTGAGTGTATTTGGATTGATTGATGAAGGTTCCTTCTCTTCTTTGCTTCACTTCAAACCCTAGAAAGAACTTCAACTCCCCCATGGAGGACATCTCGAACTTTGAGGTCATGAGAGCGGCAAATTCCTCATTGAAAGCTTTGTTAGGAGAACCAAAGATAATATCATCAACATATAATTGGCACACAAACAACTCCCCTTTGACCTTCTTAGTAAAAAGAGTGGGGTCGATTATCCCAACTTCAAACCCACGGTCTTGTAACAACTCGGTAAGGTGGTCATACCACGCACGTGGGGCTTGTTTAAGGCCATAGAGTGCCTTATCGAGTTGATACACACGATCGGGAAAGTAGGGATCCTCGAACTCGGGGGGTTGCTTGACGTACACTAATTCATTAATGGGACCATTAAGAAAAGCACTCTTCACATCCATTTGATGTAACTTAAAGTTATGATGAGAAGCATATGCAATCAACATGCGAATGGATTCAAGACGAGCAACGGGAGCAAAGGTTTCACCGTAGTCGATACCCTCGACTTGGGAGTAGCCTTGTGCTACCAAACGAGCCTTCTTGCGAATGATAATCCCATGGGCATCTTGCTTGTTCTTGAATATCCACTTGGTTCCAATGACATTGTGGTTCCCCGTTGGCCTTGGCACCAATATCCACACTTTGTTGCGCTCGAAGTTGTTGAGTTCTTCATGCATGGCATTGAGCCAATCCGGATCTTCGAGCGCCGCATAGACCTTGTGAGGTTCCACACAAGAGACAAACGCGTGATGCTCACAATAATTTGCTAATTGTCTACGAGTGCTTACCCCCTTTCTTAAGCTTCCAAGCACGTTCGTCATGAGATGATCCTTGGTGGAGAGCTTGGAAGCAACTTTGGCGGCACGACGCTCTAATTCCTCCTCGTCGGTGAGTTGAGGAGCGGTTACTTGATCATCTTGAGCGTCGTCATGAACTTGTTCTTGGTCTTGAACTTGCTCGAGGGAGAGGACTTGACCTTGGGCATCACTTGGTGTGTCAACACCGTCTTGAGTATGATCTTGCCCTAGGTCTTGTTCATGAGGTTGACGGCCTTCACTTTGTTCTTCGGAAGTGTGTGGGCCTTGGGTTGGTGATGGCTCCACTTGAGTGGGGCATTGTCCTTCTCCTTCGGCCACAAGGGGTTCCTCAATGGGTAGGATGAAACCAACACCCATTCTTCTTATGGCTTGAGGAGGAATTTCATCACCTACATCACAAGTGCCACTTTGCTCCACTTGGGAGCCGTTATTCTCATCAAACTCCACGTTACACGTCTCCTCAATAAGTCCCGTGGATTTATTGAGGACACGGTAAGCATGAGAGTTTGTAGCATAACCAACAAATATGCCCTCATACGCTCTAGCCTCAAATTTAGACAACCGAACACCTTTCTTGAGAATGAAACACTTACACCCGAATACCCGGAAGTACTTGAGGTTGGGCTTGTTACCGGTGAGTATCTCATAAGGATTCTTGTTCAAACCCTTGCGGAGGTAGAGCCGATTTGATGCATGACACGCGGTGTTGATGGCTTCGGCCCAAAAGTTGTACGGAGACTTGAACTCCGCCATCATGGTCCTTGCCGCATCCATCAACGTCCGGTTCTTCCTCTCCGCAACACCGTTTTGTTGAGGGGTGTATGGTGCGGAATATTGATGCTTGATTCCCTCATCACTAAGAAACTCATCCAAGGTGTAGTTCTTGAACTCGGTGCCGTTGTCACTTCTTATTGTCAAGATCTTTGCATTGTGTTGACGTTGTGCTTCATTGGCGAAGTCAATGACGGTTTGTTGGGTCTCGCTCTTCCTCTTGAAGAAATACACCCACGTGTACCTTGAGTAGTCATCCACAATCACCAAGCAATACTTTCTACCTCCAAGACTATCGAAGGATGGAGGCCCAAAGAGATCCATGTGAAGGAGCTCCAAAGGCCTCTTTGAATAAATGATAGTCGTGGGAGGGTGAGCCTTCTCATGTAGCTTTCCTTCGATACAGGCACTGCAAGCACGATCTTTAGCAAAACTAACATTCGTTAGTCCACGGACATGGTCCCCCTTTAGGAGACTTTGCAAAGATCTCATATTGACATGGGCTAGACGGCGATGCCAAAGCCATCCCACATCAACTTTAGCCATTAGGCATGTCGCGGTCTTAGTGGGTCGCTCCGAAAAGTTAATCACATATAGACCGTTCTCAACATGCCCAACAAAGGCTACTTTAAGAGTCTTGCTCCACAAGAGGGCCACGGTATCGATATCAAAGAAAGTGGCAAAGCCCATGATTGCAAGCTGACGAACGGAAAGTAAATTGTATGCAAGGGACTCAACAAGCATGACCTTCTCGATCGTGAGATCATGAGAGATGACCACCTTGCCAAGTCCCAATACCTTAGAAAATGAGGCGTCACCCCACTCGACATTGGTGGGCATAGATGGAACCTTGTGCACGTCCACCACCAAGTCCTTGCTTCCGGTCATATGATTTGTAGCTCCGCTATCGAGCAACCATGATCCACCACCGGAAGCAAACACCTGCAAGAGATCAATGCTTGGTTTTAGGTACCCATTTTGTAATGGGTCCTTTTATGTTAGTAACAAGGGTCTTAGGAACCCAAATAGACCATTCAACGTGCTCATGAAGAGAACCAACAAATTTGGCATAAACATGCCCATCACTAGCACGGCACAACACATAAGAAGGATTAAAATCGCCGGCTTTGTTGGGTGTGGTGACATTGCCCTTCTTGACTTTGTTCCTCTTCTTCTCCTCGGGGACACTTTCTCCCGCCCTCACAAAGGTTTGCATGAGGGGAGGAGGTCGTTTGGTCTTGTCATTCTTCTTCTTGTTTTTGGAGTCGAAGACGTACCCAACCCCTTCCTTCGCCACACCTCCCTTTTGGTTGATCAAGAGATCATTGAGGTTCTTCTTGCCTTGTATGCAAGTCGCAAGGCCTCTCTCAAGTTGCTCCTTCAACTTAGCATTTTCCTCAACAAGATGTATATGCTCACAACACGGGTTAGTAGCATTTGCATTATCAATTAAAACCATATGAGGAAAAGTTGCTTTCTCCTTAGTTAGCTTCACTTGGAGTTGATCATGAGACTCCTTGAGACTAGCGTGAATACCCTTCAAGGCCTTGTGGGCCTTGTCAAGTATATCAAACTCCTCTTTGAGTCTAGAAAGATCAACTCCGAGTTTGGCCTTCTCGGAATTTAGCACACGAGAAACAACGAGGGCATGATCATAATCTTTCTCTAACTTAGCATGATCAACGTTGTATGACTCCTCAAGAGCCAAACGAAGACCACGCTCTTCCTCAAGAGCATTGGAAAGGTCCGAAATCTCATCGACATAGTCACGACTATGCCCTTCCATCTTTGAAATGGTGTCTTCGTGGGCCTCGATCATGTCATTGGCCTCGCCAAGTTGTTCCAAGAGAGCAACAAAGTGCTTCTTGGATTTTCCCTTGAGTTTGCCCATAAAGGCCTCAAACTCGTTAGCCTCCACATTAACTCCCTCAACTTCATTAATGCTCTCCGATGGGGAAGGATGATTAATGATGGTAGTTTTGATGTTGGAGGTTACCTTGTTGGTGGCTTTCGCCATGAGGCACTTGGCGTTGATGCTCTCGTTGGGTGAGTCGAAGAGAGACACTCGTGACATTGTGGCAATGGCGACGGAGGCCATGGCAACCGACTCATCATCTTCATCATCGTCATCATCCTCATTGTACTCTTCTTGCACAACCAAGGCCTTGGGAGGAGTCTTCTTGGTGAAGTTGTTCTTGTTGGGGAACGACTTGGCCTTGTACTTTCGAATGAGTTTGCCACCATTGTCTTCCCTCTTCTCACACGGGCATTCCGCAACGAAATGACTCACGTTGCCGCAATTGTAGCAAGTCCTTACACGTTGCTTGCCCCTCGTGCCACTCGAGGTGTTTTTGCTAAAGTTGTTCCTCGAGTTTTTCTTGCTCCAAAATTGCCTTGAAGCAAGTGCCATGTGTTCATGATATGCATACTTTGTATCTTCGGGGTTGCTCTCCTCCTCTTCCTCTTCTTCTTCTTCCACGGTGAGCTTGGCCTTCAAGGCAAGGTTAGACTTCTTTCCCCGTTGAGAACGGAGCACTGCATTGTCGGCGGTCTTGTCCAAAATGTTCATGGCCACAAACTCATCCAACACCTCGCTTGAGGTCAAAGTGTGGAAGTCCGGTATTTGGCGGATGACGGAGGACATGGCCTTGTGGTAGGGCATCATTGCCTTGAGGAATTTGCGCTTGATCCAATTGTCATCCGTGTCCTTGCTCCCGTGATCTCGTAGTGAGACCGCGAGTTTGGTGACTCTCCGATAAAGCTCACGAGGTTCTTCATCTTCCTTCATTGCAAACTCATCGGCCTCATCTTGTACCACTTCATAGTTGGAGTGTTGAATGCTTGCGCTTCCCCGGTAGAGAGACACGACACAATGCCATGCATCTTTGGCCAAGGCGAAGGGACGAAGATGAGGTAGGTCTTCGGGTGGAATTGCATCTTGAATGATGAAGAGAGCATTCTCATTGAATTGATTGTCCGCGGCTTCTCGAGGAGTGAAGTTGCTTGGATCATGTGGGTAGAAACCTTCTTCAATGATTCTCCAAAGGTTAGTGTTCACATGATTTAAATGACGTTTAAAGCGGTAAACCCAAGAATCAAAATCCTCATTTTTCACAATCTTAGGAGGAGGACCGGCATGATTCAAATGAGTAGAAGGAACCGGTCCACCATACACAAGTGGTGGTTCCACATGGGCAAAGATGCCGGTGCCATTCTTGCCACTAGAAGAAGGAGCCTTTTCACTACTAGCTTCCCCCTTGTCGGGGATAGCATCCGACACCTTGTTGGTGGGATCCCCCACTTTCAAAGGTGCGGTGGATAGTTTGAGCCCCTCAAGAAATTTAGTAAACATGTTTTCAACTTCGGTCGTCATGGAGGTTTTCAATGTCTCCAAGGCTACATTGAACTCCTCACGAGAGACCAAAGTTCCCCCATCGCCCGTAGACGAGATAGGATTCACACCGGAGTGTTCCTCCACTCCGTCTACGGTACCAACCATACTCTTTGGACGGTGAAGTCCTTAATAAAGAGACGAGGCTCTGATACCAATTGAAAGGATCGATATGGTTGACTAGAGGGGGGGTGAATAGGCAACTACCAATTTTTAGCTTTTCTTTACCAAATTAAACTTTGCATCAAAGAAGGTTGTCTAGATGTGCAGCTAGGTGAGCAACCTATATGATGCAACAACAACAAGCACACAAGCAAGCAAGGGAACAAACACTAAAGAGCATGCACAAGTGAAGGTAAGAGATAACCAAGAGTGGATCCGGTGAAGACAAGGATGTGTTACCGAAGTTCCTTCCTTTTGAAGGGAAGTACGTCTCCGTTGGAGCGGTGTGGAGGCACAATGCTCCCCAAGAAGCCACTAGGGCCACCGTATTCTCCTCACGCCCTCACACAATGCGAGATGCCATGATTCCACTATTGGTGCCCTTGAAGGCGGCGACCGAACCTTTACAAACAAGGTTGGGGCAAACTCTACAACTTTATCGGAGGCTCCCAACAAGACCACGAAGCTTCACCACAATGGAATATGGCTCCGAGGTGACCTCAACCGTCTAGGGTGCTCAAACACCCAAGAGTAACAAGATCCACTAAGGATGAGTGGGGGAATCAAAAAATCTCTCGGTGGAAGTGTAGATCGGGGCCTTCTCAACCACTCCCGAGCAAATCAACAAGTTTGGTTGGCTAGGGAGTGAGATCGGGCGAAAATGGAGCTTGGAGCAATAATGGAGCTTTAATGGTGGAAGAGGTAGGTCAAAGGGGGGGAAGAAGACACCCTTTTATAGTGGGGAGAACAATCCACCCGTTACCCCCCACTCAGCCCCGCAGAGAGCGGAACTACCGCGGGGGCAGGGCGGTACTACCGCTCCTAAGAGGTACTACAGCTCCCCCTCAGTGGTACTGCCGCGCTAGAAGAGAAGGGGCTGGCTGGGACCCAGAGCGGTACTACGCGGAGGCAGGGCGGTACTACCGCTCGCAAGCAGCACTACCGCCACTACTACTGCAGCTAGTACCGTAAAACCCGACACGAGAAAATGCGCACTAGAGTCGAGGCGGTAGGAACACGGAGCCACAGCGGTACTGCGGCTGAGGCCACCAGCGGTACTACCGCTCCGAGGAGCGGTACTACCGCTTGCTGAGCTTCAGCCGTACTACCGCTATACTGCAGCTAGTTCGTAAAACCCGACACGAGAAAATGCGCACTCGAGTCGAGGCAGTAGGAACACGGAGCCGCAGCGGTACTACAGCTGAGGCCATAAAGCGGTACTACTGCTCCGAGGAGCGGTACTACCGCTCCTAGGAGCGGTACTGCCGCTTAGTGAGCCTCAGCGGTACTACCGCTGTGGCCCGGTACTACCGCTGGGTCCAGGAAAAAACCACAAAGGGAGAAGAGAGAAGCTCCATAGAGACGGAGAGAAAACGGTGGGAGAGACAAGAACGTGAATGTGTTGATTCCACCCAAACCATACCGAAGCAGATCCCCTCTTGATAGTACGGTGACTACTACGAAACTTAGTCCACCAACAAAGTCACGAAGGAAGCTACACCGTCTTGAGTAGAGCGCCGAGGGGGAAAAAATCATTGCGTGCCAAAGGATGAATATCTGAAAGAAACCAAAGCACCCGATTAGTCCGCAAATGCATTGTCATCAATCACCAAAACACCGTAGGGATAAATATGCCCTTACACCCAGTCTGCCCCGTGAACTTCGGAGGCGGCGGCACAGAGTTCAGCGGGGTGACGAACACCGCCGATTGGCGGTGCGCGGCCTCCTCAGCCTGCCGCTTCATCGCGGCGACGGCTTTGGCCTCCGCTAGTTTCTTCTTGGCGGAGGCCTCCGCCTTATCGGCCTCCACCTTCTCCAGGCGGGCGGCCTCTTCCTCGTTGCGCTTCTCCTGCGCATTCCGCTCCGTCGCCTCCCGGAGGTCGGCGGCGGGGTCAATCTGCCGAGTGGTGGCGGACGTCTCCGCTGACCCCATGACGGAGGCGGCGACAACCCTCTCAAGAGTGAGGGGAGCCCTGAAGCGAGGGAAGCAAGTAAAAGACTCAAACAAAAGCTACAAAGAAAGAATAAAGCGTTAAGACAGGATACTCACGCGGAGACCAGTGGCAGCTTCTTTACTTCCTTGCGGAAGCGGATGGCCTTCGCGGCCGCCTCATCTCGCTTGGTCGCCACAGCCGAACTCTTGGGCTTCTTCGGCCGACTGCCGAACAAGGTCGGCACGGCCCTACGCTTCTTCCCGCCGCCTGGAGCACCCGGCACGGCAGAAGAGCCCGCGCCGGGATGGCTGGCTCCTGGCCGGTGGCGGGGGGCGACCTCCTCCTCATCATCAGGCCAGTCCTCTGCACTGGCCCCGAGCCGCGGGCTGCCTCCTCCCTCGGCCTCGTCTTCCAAAGCCACCGCCCCCAGATCGGGGTCGTCGACGTCACTCTTCGCCCGGTCGGCAAGGAACTCGTGGGCCGGCCCCGTGGTGCCGGCTGGTGGATGGAGGAGGGGATTCTGACCAAAGCCGACTGGTCAGGTCGCACAATACAAACTCGGCAAGAAAGAAGACAATTCAAAGAAAGAAAGATAGGGCAACTCATTGTGGGTGGGGGGTTGGCGCGGGAGTACGGCTCCTTGCCGAACCGCCGGTCCTCCAGGCGCTTGCTGTCTGAGAGGTAGTTCACCATGTAGGCCACCTCCTCGTGAGGCATTTCCTTTGTGCACATCCGACTCGGGTCACGGCGCCCGCTCATTTGGCATATCATGTGGGGGCGGCCTTGGAGAGGGAGAACTCGGCGCGCCACGAAGGCGGCCAGCAGGTCCGGACCAATCAGGCCCTCCGACTGCGTCAGCACTCGGAGTCGCGCGACGGCGCCGGCGCCCGCAAGCGTCAGTGACTTGGCCCAGAACGACCAGTTGGGCAGTCTCCCAGCCGGCAGGTTGACCCAATCGCCCCCCGCGAAGACGCTCTTCACGTAGAAGTACGATCGCTGCCACATCTTCACCGACTTTATCAGCTTGATGGTGGGGAAGGGGTTGTCGGCCCCCGACCTCCGCACGGCGATGAATGTGCCGCACTGAGCCGGCACGCCTGCAGCCTGGGTGCCGAGCTTGGAGTAGAAGAACTCCCCCCAGAGCTCGAGGGTGGGGAGGACTCTGAGGAAGCCTTCGCACAAGGCCACGAAGGCGGACAGCAGCACCACCATCTGGCGTGAGGTGGTGCGGCTGGAGGCCGTAGAACTCCAGAAAGGAGCGGAAGAAGCCGCTCGCCGGCAGCCCCAATCCTCGCAGGCAGTGCGAGCGGAAGATAACCCGCTCACCCTCCTCCGGCGCCGGAGAGATCTCCCCCCTCGGCGCAAGGCGTACCCGCACGTAATCTTCGCTGAGGATCCGACGAGTCTTGCGGAGTAACTCGATGTGGTCGTCATGGACTTCTGAGCCATCCCAGGTGCCGGAATGCACCGAGGGAGGCGCGGCGGCAGAAGAAGAACTCACCGTGAGCGGATCGCCGCGGCGTTCGGCAAAACTTGGGCGCGCGGCGGTGCGAGGAAGAAGAAGAAGAAGAAGAAGAAGAAGAAGAAGAAGAAGAAGAAGAAGAAGAAGAAGAAGAAGAAGTAGCATGGAGAAGGGGCGCGCGTGCTCCGCCGCGCCCCCCTCCCCCCTCCCCCCTACTTATAGCCTTATGGGCTGCGAAGCCGAGGGGGCGTTCATGGGATTTACTGTGCCCACGCCCCCACGACCCCCACGTTTTCATGACTAAAGTTACTGCACGCAGTAACTTCACGGGAATCCCAACCGTCCGCTCGGGCCACAGCGGATCCGCTCGAGCGCCGAGGCGCGGTAATGGCGGGCCCCGCCTACGGGCCTGTCCCGTCACGCGCGTAGGCTGGCAGACTGGCCCGGTCGCATGTTATCACGTGACAGGCCCAGAATGGGCGGCGGCCTGGAAGCTTAGCCAGCACGCTACTTGGATCCCGCCACGGCGTTCGAAATATTGTGCGAGTCAGAGTTGGGCGAGTCCGGCTCCTTCTAGCCGGCCCGGCAGAAGTCAAGCAAGATCCATGTCTCGGGCACCCAGAAAGAGAAATTGCTGAGGCTCCTCGGCCGATCGTCCGTGGCGCCTCATCAGCTTCGGGGACTACTGACGGAGTAATGGGCCACGGGTAGGCTAACCCGAGTCCCAGAACCTTTCAAGACATCAGGGCAGGCTGCGCCCCTCAAGACCCCAAGACAAAGAGCCGCCTTCTGAGAAGTCGGCGGCGAGGCAACCGACTGGTCACTCGCGGCCGAGTCCCAGGAACGACTTCAGGATAAGCCGACTCCTGACTGACGACTTCCCGAGAAGCCGGCCTTGGGGAGTCGGCCCGCGACTCCAGCAAAACCCCATGTCCTCATCAAGAGGGACAGGACAGGGGAGTGGCTACAGTGATGACTGCTCCCGCCCCTTTCCAAAGGCAGGCATGGCCACAGTACGCCGTACCCGCGGAGATCTCCGCGCGGCGTGGCACTATTGCCATGCTGGCCCTGACATCAACATCGGTGGACCGAATCCTGCGCCCATGACGGCTTGGCTATACGACCTTTGGGCGGCGGGTCCCACCGGCCAGTGGGATCCCAAAAGACGGCAAGTGCGCCACTAGTCGGACCCATTGGGAGTCGACCCCCGAGAGTCGGCCAGCTCCTCCCCGGGGCCCATGCGCATTAACCAGATGTGACAGAGAGTGGCAATAGTGATCGGTCGCCAGGCGGCGGGGCTATTGCCACAACTTCATGACCAAGCCCGCGTCATTAGAAGCACGGCTACAGTAATCAGCAGCCGGCAAGACCCGCCCGCGGCGGACGCAGCCTGTTGGCTCTGTACCGAGCCAGTCGGCGGGCCCCAGGAGTCGGCGGATAAGACGGCGGCCAGAGAGGCTGGCGGCTGGGCCCGCGTCCAGCCGGATTACCATTGTACCCCTGGGGGGTAGGCCTATATAAACCCCCCAGGGCACCCATGCAGAGGGTTGGAATCTATTAGCACTAGACCAGATCATATAGGAAGGAGAGAGCTATCCTTGCCTTCTCCTACCTCTAGGAAACAGCTCAAGGAGCAATCATGTAAACACTTTGCCATAGTGATCATGCGGAGACCCCGCAGAGCAGCAGTAGCGATATTATCTCCCCGGAGAGCCCTGAAGCTGGGTAAGATTCGCCGGCGTGCATGTCTTCGCCTCATCCCGTTTCCAGGCACCGGCGACATTCTACTCGCCCCCACCATGATAAGCCATCCTTTGGCATATGTCGCACCCAACCCCCGACACTGAGTGTGCCGTGAGAATGAGATATGTGCAGCTCCTATCGGGATTTGTCGGCACATTCGGGCGGCTTTGCTGGACTTGTTTTACCATTGTCGGGGATGTCTTGTAACCGGGATGCCGAGTCTGATCGGATTGTCTTGGGAGAAGGAATATCCTTCGTTGACCGTGAGAGCTTGTAATGGGCTAAGTTGGGACACCCCTGCAGGGATTTGAACTTTCGAAAGCCGTGCCCGCGGTTATGGGCAGATGGGAATTTGTTAATGTCTGGTTGTAGAAAACCTGAAACTTATCTTAATTAAAATGCATCAACCGCGTGTGTAGCCGTGATGGTCTCTTTCCGGCGAAGTCCGGGAAGTGAACACGGTGTTGGAGTTATGCTTGGACGTAAGTAGTCTAGGATCACTTCTTGATCATAGATTCTCGAACGTGCTTTGCCTTCTCTTCTCGCTCTCATTTGCGTATGTTAGCCACCATATATGCTAGTCGCTTTCTGCAGCTCCACCTCATACCTTTTCCCTACCTATAAGCTTAAATAGTCTTGATCGCGAGGGTGTGAGATTGTTGAGTCCCCGTGACTCACAGATACTTCCAAAACCAGCTTGCAGGTCCCGATGATATCGTGCAGGTGATGCAACCGAGCTCAAGGAGGAGCTCGATGAAGACCTTGTTCGTTGTGTTGTTTCGTTTCAGTTGATCAGTAGTGGAGCCCAGTTGGGGTCAATCGGGGATCTGTGTAGCATTTGGGGTAGTCTTCTTTTATTTTGGTTCCGTAGTCGGACCTTGATTGTATCTGGATGATGTAATGCTTTATTCATGTATTGTGTGATGTGGCGATTGTAAGCCAACTATGTATCTCTTTCCCTTTATGCATTACATGGGTTGTGTGAAGATTACCTCACTTGCGACATTGCTTTCAATGCGGTTATGCCTCTAAGTCGTGCTTCGACACGTGGGAGATATAGCCGCATCGAGGGCGTTACAAGTTGGTAATTCTGAGAACATTTTCCAGCCACTTATAAAATAATATTTCGGACATGCCGCGGGCGCGTGCGAGTGTGTCTGGGCTCAGAACGGACAACGGAAGGAACTGGGAGACCTGGGCTAATGCAAGTTTTGAAAACATGATGATGCAATGCACATGATGACATGATATGGAATGCATGACACGCAAACAATGACAAGGCAACAACAGCGAATAACTGGAAGACACCTGGCGCATCGGTCTCGGGGCGTTACACCACCCACCACCCACTTAGTAGCCTCTGTCGACGATTTAACCGACATGCTCGATTTCGAATCCGAAGACATCGACGGCATGGACGACGATGCAGGAGAGGAACAGGAACCAGTACCCACAGGGCGCTGGACAACCACTTAACCACATGACATATACATGGTGGATACACCCAAAGAAAACAATGACGAAGAACGGGAGGAGACAGCGGAGGAGGACCCCTCCAAGAAGCAAAAAAGCGTCGGCGTAGGCGCCGCTCTAAATCCCGCCTCGGCAAAAACAGTGATAACATCGCAAGAGAAAATAACACTCCAGTCGACTCCAGAGGAAATGACGACCACATTGCCCCGGCGGCAGAGCACGATGAAACTGCAAACGGCGAACATAGTATGGATCCGATGTCCGAACACGGCGACGCCGCGGATAAACCTCATCAACCCCCATCTGGGGAGGAAAACAGTCCGTACGAAGATGCACACATCATCCCGGAAAGGCACTTGGAACAAGAGAACCTCCGCAGCAGGCTTATTGCCACAGTGAGGAGTCTGAAGAAGCAGAAGCAAAGGCTTAAGGCCGCACAAAATATGCTCAACAGCAGGTGGAACAAAGTGCTCGACAAAGAAGAAAGGTATGGTGGAAATTACCACACAAAGAGCTATCCAAAGCGCAAGCTATTACCTGAATTCGACGATGAGGCCTTAGAGCCCACACAGCCGAAAAATAAAATGGCTAACCGGTCGGATCAACCACCTTGTGGCCGCGATAGAGCGGCTAACAAGGCCACACGTAAGTCAACACATGATCTACGTGAGGAATTGCGCCAAAAACCCAGTATGACCAGATCCATCTATGGATCTAGGAAGCGCGCTCCGGCACGAAATTAAAACTGAATACTACAACCGTCCGAACGCCATGATACATCCAAATATAGGGGTGCCGCACACCCCCTATGTTTCACCAATGAGGTGCTGGACCATGAATTCCTAGAAGGATTCAAACCAGTGAACATAGAGGCGTACGACGGGACAACAGACCCTGGGGTCTAGATTGAGGACTTTATCCTCCATATCCATATGGCTCGCGGAGACGATCTCCACGCCATCAAGTACTTGCCCCTCAAGCTCAAAGGACCAGCTCGGCACTGGCTGAAAAGCCTCCCCGAAAACTCAATTGGAAGCTGGGAGGAGCTCGAGGATGCTTTTCGGGCTAATTTTCAAGGGACCTGTGTCCGACCTCCAGATGCAGATGATTTAAGTCATATAATTCAACAGCCCGAAGAGTCAGCCCGAAAGCTTTGGAACAGGTTTCTCACTAAGAAGAACCAAATCGTCGACTGCCCGGACGCCGAGGCCTTAGCAGCTTTCAAACACAGCGTCCGAGACGAATGGCTCGCCAGACACCTCGGCCAAGAAAAACCGAGAACAATGGCAGCCCTGACAAGCCTTATGACCCGCTTTTGCGCGGGCGAAGACAGCCGGTTAGCCCGCAGTAGCACCGCGACCCAAGCACATCCGAAGTCAGGGATGGCAATGGAAAACCATGACACAGTAAAAGCAAGCGTCGAAATAAAGAAGACAACCCAGATAATACGGCGGTAAACGCTGGATTCAGGGGCTCTCGGCCAGATCAGCGGAAAAAGCCTTTCAAAGGCAGCAGAGATGGATCGTCCAGCCTAAACAAGATTCTAGACAAATTATGTCAGATTCATGGCACCCCCAATAAACCTGCAAATCACACCCATAGAGAATGTTGGGTCTTCAAGCAGGCCGGTAAGCTAAACGCCGAACACAAGGGGAGGGAGACACCAAGCGAAGACGAGGACGAACCTCGGCAGCAAAGCACCAGAGGACAGAAAAAATTCCCACCAGAGGTTAAAACAGTAAACATGATCCACGAGACGAAGAGGAGAAGCAAGCACGCGCTCCGAGACATACGCAGCGTAGAGCCCATCACTCCTAAGTTCAACCACTGTTGGCCTGCCCGATCACTTTTGATCGCAGGGTCCACCCGACAAGCATCCGGCATGACGGATTGGCTGCCTTGGTGTTAGACCCAATAATAAACGGATACCATCTCACACGAGTCCTTATGGACGGCGGCAGTGGTCTAAATCTGATATATCAGGACACAGTCCGCAAAATGGGGATAGACCCAACAAAAATCAGCCGCAGTAATACTACCTTCAAGGGAGTAATACCAGGCCCAGAGGCCCACTGCACGGGCTCTCTATTACTAGAGGTTGTATTCGGTTCTTCCAAAAACTTCCGGCACGAAAAGTCAACTTTCTACATCGCTCCATTCCGAAGTGGCTATCAAGCACTACTCGGAAGAACAGCTTTTGCTCGTTTTAATGCGGTACCACATTACGCTTCTTTTAAGCTTAAGATGCCTAGTCCACGTGGCACCATCACAGTTAGTGGAAATAGGAAATATTGAGCATTCTCTATGCACGGAGGAACGTGCGGTCATTACCCACAAGTATAGGGGATCGCAACAGTTTTCGATAAGTAAGAGTGTTGAACCCAACGAGGAGCTAAAGGTAGAACAAATATTCCCTCAAGTTCTATCGACCACTGATACAACTCTACGCACGCTTGACGTTCACTTTACCTAGAACAAGTATGAAACTAGAAGTACTTTGTAGGTGTTGTTGGATAGGTTTGCAAGATAATAAAGAGTACGAAAATAAAAAGTAGGGGCTGTTTAGTTAAAGAAACAATAAAGTAAATATAGCGAGTGTGGAAAAGTGGTGGTAGGAGTTGCGAAATTGCCCCTAAGCAATTGACTACTTTACTAGACCGATAGCAAGTATTATGTGGGAGAGGCCACTGCTAGCATGTCATCCTTGACTTGGAATTCTATGCACTTATGATTGGAACTATTAGCAAGCATCCGCAACTACTAATGTTCATTAAGGTAAAACCCAACCATAGCATTAAGATATATTGGTCCCCCTTCAATCCCGTATGCATCAATTTCTATGCTAGGTTGAAGCTTCTGGCACTCTTGCCCTCCAATACATAGTCCTATCAACATACAACTAACCCTAGGGTGTGATCCACGTGCGCAATCATATGATGGGCACAAAAGGACAGCAACATAACCATAAGCAAATTAAATCAATCATAGCAATTCAGCAACCACCGATAGGACAACGAAAATCTACTCAGACATCATAGGATGGCGACACATCATTGGATAATAATATGAAGCATAAAGCACCATGTTCAAGTAGAGGGTACAGCGGGTTGCGGGAGAGTGGACCACTATAGATAGAGGGGGGAAGGTGATGGACATGTTGGTGAAGATGGCAGAGGTGTTGGTGTAGATCGCGGTGATGATGATGGCCCCCGGCGGTGTTCCGGCGCCACTGGAAGCGAGGGGGAGAGAGCCCCCCTCCTTCTTCTTCTTCCTTGACCTCCTCCCTAGATGGGAGAAGGGTTTCCCCTCTGGTCCATGGCCTCCATGGCACGGGAGGGGCGAGAGCCCCTCCGAGATTGGATCTGTCTCTCTGTCTCTCTCTGTTTCTGCGTTCCCAGATTCTTCCCTTTCACCGTTTCTTATATTCCCAGAGATCCATAACTCCGATTGGGCTGAAATTTTAACACAATCTCTATCCGGATATTAGCTTTCTTGCGGCGAAAGAAGGGCTCCAACCACCTTACGGGGTGGCCACGAGGGTCAGGGGCGCGTCTGGCACCCTGGGGCGCGCCCCTACCTCATGGGCCCCTCGAGCATCGTCTCGCGTGGATTCTTCTTCCCAAAAATCATATATATTCCAAAAAAAAATCTCCGTCAGTTTTTATTCCGTTAGGACTCCGTTTGATATGGATATTCTGCGAAACAAAAAACATGCAACAAACAGGAACTGGCACTGGGCACTGGATCAATATGTTAGTCCCAAAAATAGTATAAAAAGTTGCCAAAAGTATATGAAAGTTGAATAATATTGGCATGGAACAATCAAAAATCATAGATACGACGGAGACGTATCAGCATCCCCAAGCTTAATTCCTGCTCATCCTCGAGTAGGTAAATGATAAAAAAGATAATTTTTGATGTGGAATGCTACCTAGCATAATCTTGATCACATATCTAATCATGGCATGAATATTAAGACACGAGTGATTCAAAGCAATAGTCTATCATTTGACATAAAAACAATAATACTTCAAGCCTACTAATAAAGCAATCATGTCTTTTCAAAATAACATGGCCAAAGAAAGTTATCCCTACAAAATCATATAGTCTGGCTATGCTCCATCTTCACCACACAAAATATTCACATCATGCACAACCCCGATGACAAGCCAAGCAATTGTTTCATACTTTTGATGTTCTCAAACCTTTTCAACTTTCACGCAATACATGAGCGTGAGCCATGGACATAGCACTATAGGTGGAATAGAATGGTGGTTGTGGAGAAGACAAAAAGGAGAAGATAGTCTCACATCAACTAGGCGTATCAACGGGCTATGGAGATGCCATCAATAGATATCAATGTGAGTGAGTAGGGATTGCCATGCAACGGATGTACTAGAGCTATAAGTGTATGAAAGCTCAAACTGAAACTAAGTGGGTGTGCATCCAACTCGCTTGCTCATGAAGACCTCGGGCATTTGAGGAAGCCCATCATCGGAATATACAAGCCAAGTTCTATAATGAAAATTCCCACTAGTATATGAAAGTGATAACTCAAGAGACTCTCTATATGAAGAACATGGTGCTACTTTGAAGCACAAATGTGGTAAAAGGATAGTAACACTGCCACTTCTCTCTTTTTCTCTCATTTTTTTGTTTTTTTTTGTTTTTTTTATTTTTTTATTTTTTTGGTGGGCTTCTTTGGCCTCTTTTTTTTATTTGGGCTTCTTTGGCCTCTTTTATTTTTTTTAAAGTTCGGAGTCTCATCCTGACTTATGGGGGAATCATAGTCTCCATCATCCTTTCTTCACCGGAGCAATGCTCTAATAATGATGATCATCACACTTTTATTTACTTACAACTCGATAATAGAACAAAGATATGACTCTATATGGATGCCTCCGGTGGTGTACCGGGATGTGCAATGATCTAGTGTAGCAATACATCAAAGACGGACAAGCCATGAAAACATCATGCTAGCTATCTTACGATCATGCAAAGCAATATGACAATGATGCTCAAGTCATGTATATGATGATGATGGAAGTTGCATGGCAATATATCTCGGAATGGCTATGGAAATGCCATAATAGGTAGGTATGGTGGTTGTTTTGAGGAAGGTATATGGTGGGTTTATGGTACCGGCGAAAGTTGTGCGGTACTAGAGAGGCTAGCAATGGTGGAAGGGTGAGAGTGCATATAATCCATGGACTCAACATTAGTCATAAAGAACTCACATAATTATTGCAAAAATCTATTAGTCATCGAAACAAAGTACTACGCGCATGCTCCTAGGGGGATAGATTGGTAGGAAAAGACCATCGCTCGTCCCCGACCGCCACTCATAAGGAAGACAATCAATAAATAAATCATGCTCCGACTTCGTTACATAACGGTTCACCATACGTGCATGCTACGGGAATCACAAACCTCAACACAAGTATTTCTACAATCCACAATTACCCACTAGCATGACTCTAATATTACCATCTCTATATCGCAAAACTATTGCAAGGAATCAAACATATCATATTCAGTGATCTACAAGTTTTATGTAGGATTTTATGACTAACCATGTGAATGACCAATTCCTGTCATCTCTCTAAATAGATATAAGTGAAGCAAGAGAGTTTAATTCTTTCTAAAAAAGATATGCCCGTGCTCTAACAAATATAAGTGAAGCAAAAGAGCATTCTACAAATGGCGATTGTCTAAGTGAAGAGAAACAGGCAATCCAAACTTCAAATGATATAAGTGAAGCACATGAAGCATTCTATAAAGCCATACTCGAAAGATATAAGTGAAGTGCAAAGAGCATTCTATAAATCAACCAAGGATTATCTCATACTAGCATGGTGCATAAAAGAAAAATGAAAACCTAAATGCAAAAGACGCTCCAAGACTTGCACATATCGCATGAACGAAACGAATCCGAAAACATACCGATATTTGTTGAAAAAAGAGGGGATGCCTCCCCAGCATCCCCAAGCTTAGACGCTTGAGTCTCCTTGCATATTTACTTGGGGTGCCTCGGGCATCCCCAAGCTTGAGCTCTTGCCTCTCTTCCTTCTTCTCACATCGAGGCCTTCTCAATCATCAAACACTTCATCCACACAAAACTTCAACAGAAAACTCGGTAAGATCCGTTAGTATAATAAAGCAAATCACTACTCTAGGTACTGTTGCAAACCAATTCATATTTTGTTTTTGCATTGTGTCTACTGTAATATAACTTTTTCATGGCTTAATCCACTAATATAAATTGATAGTTTCATCAAAACAAGCAAACTATGCATCAAAAACAGATTCTGTCTAAAACAGAACAGTCTGTAGCAATCTGAACATTCACCATACTTCTGATACTTTAAAAATTCTACCAAAATTAGGAAAAATAAACAGTTTGTATAGGAAGACAATGGAAAGAGAATCAGAACCATTTGACGTTCCAGCTAAAAATGTAAAATCGCGCACTACAGCCAAAGTTTCTGTCCTGCACCGTACAAACCATCAAGCAAATGTAAACATCCTAAAGGCAAATCTTGGCACATTATTTTTATAATACAATGGAATTGTACAAGGGGATAATTATTTTTGTTGAAAAGTTTCTGTAATCAAGATTCACAAAGTTGCCGTGAGCATGAACAAAGTTCAAGGAGCTCTCCCACTTCAACAATGCTTGTCTTTCTCACTTTCACTTTCCTTTTTGAAAAGTTTAGGGTTCCCCTCTTTATTTTTGTTGTTTTTAAACTATATGAAAGCACTCAACAGAAATAAATGACTCTCTAAAACTTCCGGGTTGTCTCCCTGGCAGCGCTTTCTTTAAAGCCATTAAGCTAGGCATATAGTGCTCAAGTAGTGAATCCACCCGGATCCCAAGGTATATCAATGCCAAATTTTAATTAACAATGATTTGTAATTTAGTAGTGAGCACAAAGCAACATATATCAAGCAATGACGAAGTCTAACTCTCTTCCTATGCATTGGCATGTCATAAAAGAACAATTCATGCACACCTAGTAAAGGCCAATGCATAGTATAAACAGTTTCTTGCAATTTTATCATGTGGGAAGCATAGAGAGGTGGAGATATAGTTCCTCTCTCATAATAATTGCAAGTAGGAGAAGCAAGCACATGCATATTATATTCATTAAAATCATCATGTGTAACAGTAAAAGGCAACCCATCAATATAATCCTTAATAAGGGCAAACTTCTCCGATATAGTGTAGTTGGGAGAATTCAAAAGGATAATAGGACTATCATGCGTGGGTGCAATAGCAACAATTTCATGTTTAACATAAGGAACTATAGCAAGTTCATCTCCATAAGCATAATTGATATTGGCATCTTGGCCACAAGCATAGCAAGCATCATCAAAAAGGGATATTTCAAAAGAATCATAGGGATCATAATGGTCATCATAGCAATCATCCTTCGGTAAGCACGAAGGGGAATTAAAAAATGTATGAGTTGAAGAGTTACTCTCATTAGAAGGTGGGCATGGGTGATCAATCCGCTCTTCCTCCTTTTGTTCTTCGCTCTCCTCCTCATCTTTTTCATCCAATGGGCTCACAGTTTCATCAATTTCTTCTTCCATAGATTCCTGCAAAATATTAGTTTCTTCTTGGACAACGGAGACTTTCTTAATAAGTGCATTAATTCCATAATTGTATTCATAATTCTCATAGCAATATTTGAGGATAGCTAAATTTTCAGATCTATAACAAGCATCATCAATATCATCAAACTCTTTAAACATAGATTCAATTTCATAAGCACCCATAAAAGCAACAAATTCTTCTATTTGTTCCACATCATAGTAATCATATATACCTCTAGCATAAGAAGTCAAGGTTTCATTATCATTAAATTTGCATGAAAAGGGGAGGTGTGGAGAATTCATCCTAGAGCAACAAGTATAATCATATTCCGAGCATAGTTGTCTAGCATACCACTTCAATATATAAATTTGATCCCATAATAGTTTCCCTTTTTGTGTCAAGAGATAATCCTTAAAGTATTCACGTTGATCCAACGTTACTCCCATTACATAGTTGAATGGGGTTTTCTCATGATTATCAAAGTAGTGCATAATATCTTTCACATAACCAGCATCGAGGGTTTTAGGAGGTTCCCCATCTCCATGAGCAGAAAGTACACTTAATTTTTTTGGTATTTCGTGTTCCATATCCATAACTATAAATAGAGAACAACTAAGAACAGCAAATAAAAATTACTTAGTGATAAAGCAAACAAGCACACACGAGAATATTCACCCCACGCTATTGCTCCCCGGCAACGGCGCCAGAAAAAGGTCTTGATAACCCACAAGTATAGGGGATCACAACAGTTTTCGATAAGTAAGAGTGTCGAACCCAACGAGGAGCTAAAGGTAGAACAAATATTCCCTCAAGTTCTATCGACCACCGATACAACTCTACGCATGCTTGACGTTCACTTTACCTAGAACAAGTATGAAACTAGAAGTACTTTGTAGGTGTTGTTGGATAGGTTTGCAAGATAATAAAGAGTACGTAAATAAAAAGTAGGGGCTGTTTAGTTAAAGAAACAATAAAGTAAATATAGCGAGTGTGGAAAAGTGGTGGTAGGAGTTGCGAAATTGCCCCTAAGCAATTGACTACTTTACTAGACCGATAGCAAGTATTATGTGGGAGAGGCCACTGCTAGCATGTCATCCCTGACTTGGAATTCTATGCACTTATGATTGGAACTATTAGCAAGCATCCGCAACTACTAATGTTCATTAAGGTAAAACCCAACCATAGCATTAAGATATATTGGTCCTCCTTCAATCCCGTATGCATCAATTTCTATGCTAGGTTGAAGCTTCTGGCACTCTTGCCCTCCAATACATAGTCCTATCAACATACAACTAACCCTAGGGTGTGATCCACGCGCGCAATCATATGATGGGCACCAAAGGACAGCAACATAACCACAAGCAAATTAAATCAATCATAGCAATTCATCAACCATCGATAGGACAACGAAAATCTACTCAGACATCATAGGATGGCGACACATCATTGGATAATAATATGAAGCATAAAGCACCATGTTCAAGTAGAGGGTACAGCGGGTTGCGGGAGAGTGGACCGCTGTAGATAGAAGGGGGAAGGTGATGGAGATGTTGGTGAAGATGGCGGAGGTGTTGGTGTAGATCGCGGTGATGATGATGGCCCCCGGCGGCGTTCCCGCGCCACCGGAAGCGAGGGGGAGAGAGCCCCCCTCCTTCTTCTTCTTCCTTGACCTCCTCCCTAGATGGGAGAAGGGTTTCCCCTCTAGTCCATGGCCTCCATGGCACGGGAGGGGCGAGAGCCCCTCCGAGATTGGATCTGTCTCTTTGTCTCTCTCTGTTTCTGCGTTCCCAGATTCTTCCCTTTCACCGTTTCTTATATTCCCAGAGATCCATAACTCCGATTGGGCTGAAATTTTAACACGATCTCTATCCGGATATTAGCTTTCTTGCGGCGAAAGAAGGGCTCCAACCGCCTTACGGGGTGGCCACGAGGGTCAGGGGCGCGCCTGGCACCCTGGGGCACGCTCCCCTACCTCGTGGGCCCCTCGAGCATCGTCTCGCGTGGATTCTTCTTCCCAAAAATCATATATATTCCAAAAAAATCTCCGTCAGTTTCTATTCCGTTTGGACTCCGTTTGATATGGATATTCTACGAAACAAAAAACATGCAACAAACAGGAACTGGCACTGGGCACTGGATCAATATGTTAGTCTTAAAAATAGTATAAAAAGTTGCCAAAAGCATATGAAAGTTGAATAATAATGGCATGGAACAATCGAAAATTATAGATACGACGGAGACGTATCATGCGGCGGCTTTAACAGCGGAGCACTAGACGGCCTCACCAACCAGAATAAATGACAGGTCGTCAAGACCGCGGACACGGTTAGACGAGTCCGGTGCATCACCAGATATACATGAGATTGGTTTGATGGTTAAACTCTCATAGACGGTACCAGGGGCTTCCCGCGTGTAACCAGGGCTAGTTCGGCTCAACTTGACTTATCTTGAATTTTAATGGTTTATTGATAATAACCATTTTTTTGGCACGACAACTTTCACCTAAGTTCTTCTCTTTTACAGATGACAATCGTGCTACACCGTCCAGGACACGGCACAACAGAGACACAGGCGCAGACGTGCAGCAGGGACCCACTCAAAGGTTTCTTTTCAGATTAAGACCCTGCGTAAACCTTTTTTACTGTCTCTTGTTGTTCACATCCTTCGGATACTCAATACAACCGAGAAGGATGCTGACGTTATTGGCATGTGGCCATGTCAGGATATTGCACGTACCTGGACACTCGGGGTTTATTATTAAGGGCATTGTTCAACCCGGCATATGTTATAAAGAGCGAATACCTTAGGGAGTGCTCGGCGTCATGATTTTGGCCTTATATGCATCAGCTTCGAATCATGTCTTCGGTCAACTGTTGGGTTTGCCCGGCTCCCGTGTTTTGCTACCTTACGTTCCGCTCTATCGGCTAAGGCGGCACCGGGAGAACTACTGCGATTGTGCCCTGGTTCATCCGGATGAGCACCTCAGTAGAGAAAGCCGAAAATTGACTGTCATGATAAAGCACGAGACTGGTCAACCACTCGATGACTTAGCGGAATCTTCGGGATTCCTCCACATTAACGAAGGGCCGTTTCCCTGTCATGTACGTACGCTCCCCGTATTCGGACGAGCGCGGAAGTACCAGGAGCTATATAGTAGTCCCACCATCAAACTCCTATGGCTAAGTGAAAGTGTTAAAGCAATATAGTCCGATTGCCTCATTCGCTGCGCTACCACCTCCTTCATGGACCAAGACGTTGGATCAAGTGTGAATACGCGTTTTTTGCGAACACCCCCGCATTATATGCGTGGGGGCTGAAGCCGACGACTGCAAACTTTTAGGTTATATACATATATATACATAAACAGCCGCACCGGAGGCATAATAATACTTTCAGGCAAAAGTATAAACACAGCCTTTATAATTCAATAAAACATTGTTTTTACAATGGGAATACATGTCACTAGAACATAATATTCTTCGAGCACTGAGCCTCTATTGAACGAGCGCCTTCAAGGACTTCTTCAAAGTAGTGCTCGGCAGACACTCGGCCTACGGCCAAACTCTGGGTTGCAATAGCGGTGGCCTCCATCTCCACCCAGTATGTCTTGACACGGGCAAGTGCCATCCGCGCACCCTCTATGCACACCGACCTCTTCATAGCGTCGATGTGCGGCACAACACCAAGGAATTTTTGCACTAAACTAAAGTAACTATTCGGCCTTGGACCTTCCGGCCACAGATGATCCACAACAGACCTCATGGCAAGTCCGGACAACCTATGGAGCTCAGCCCACTCAGCCATTCGCTCATTCAACAGCAGCAGATGCACTGGAGCATGGAACGATGACCAGAACAGCTTTTCCACTTCACGATCTTTTTGATCCTTGAAGTACTTGGCCGCATCAGCAGCACTGGCTGCCAAATCCACGTATGCGTCCGCCGAACTCCATAGTTGATCAAGAGAGGCATACTTCGGATCTCCAAACTTCGTCCGCAACAAAAAGGGCTTACCAACCGCGATATCTCCAGCTTGACGCAGCTCCTCCTTCGCCGCTCTTATTTTAGAGCGGGCTTCCTTGGCTACTACCATGGCCTTCTCCAGGTCTGTCGCCTTCGCTCGGCTTTCTTTTTCAAGAAGCTGGTAACGGTCGGCGGCATCTTTCAACTCAACGGCCATCTTGGTCATTCTTTCCTTGCTTTGGCAATGCGCGGCCTGTTCGGCCCTCAGCTCTTCGACCGCCTTTAGAGCAGCCGCATTGCTATTCCTGGCTTGTTCCTTGGCTCGGGCAAGTTCCGCCCAAAGGGTCTCCACGGTGGCAGCTCCATCTGCAGTCACAACATATTAAAGATACTAGCATCATGCTCCTCTTACTATGTGTTGATCACTGGAGAAATCACATACCCTGTGCCTCGTCGAGCCGCTTGTTGACAAGCATGATGTCGGCATCTGCCACATCAAGTTGCCGCTTCAGCTCGGCAAACTCACCAGTCCGACTAGCCACCGGACCTTCAGCCACCTGCACATGAAGGCGGTCTGATTATTACCTGGGACTATGATCCTCTGTTTGCCGCCGTTCTTGATGGCAACCAGAGTCTCAGGGGCTATTATCTACATAGGGCACACCTAACGTGTGCGGTACTGTCAAAAATATACACTATTTCACGTACCTCAAAGCCTTTCAGTAGACTCATAAAAGCTTCATGCAACCTGCTTTCGGCGGATGAAATCCTCCCAATCACCGTACCCATTAGCGTACGATGCGCTTCTAAGATGGCCGCTTGCTCCATAAGATCCTTCAGTGCGTCCGATCGCACACTAGACGGTTCCGGACTCTTTTTGTTGTTCTCTTTAGGAGCCGAATACTGAGGACTTCGGGTGGCCAAAGGATTACCCTTTGGCCTTGGCGGATCAGGAGAAACCCTCCGCGACAACACTTCAGGGTCGCCCGCCTCATGAGGCGGGGTGGCAGGTGGAGGTGTTTCACTCTCCATCATCTCCGGAAGAAGATCCCCCAAAGACGAACTCTGTCGAGAAGGGCTATGATCCGAACTACAAGATATATGCTTCGGTTATTATCTTCAGAAGTAATGTAGGATATTTTTACTATTAAGTACTTTTTTACTTACAGCTCGGTAGAGGGCTGATCCCCTTGCGGGCACTGTGCGGCAAGAGTACCCTCCGAGGCAAGACCCTCTGGCGAAGATCTCTTCCCCCGTTTGGAAACCTTTGTTTCCGGGGTTTTAGAGGTGGTCCTCTTCCTTCCTTGGGGAGAGGGAATTTCAGATTCTTCTCCCTGGTTATCCTCCTTCGTGGAGGCGCTAATTCCCCCGGTTTGGATGAATAATGAGCGAGGCCCGCTTTCAGCCTCTTTATTCTCCCCTTTATCTTCCCCTGAGGGTGCCTGATAAGGCGCCGGCTCGAGCATTCTGGCTAGTACTGGATTGGCTGAGCCTTCGGGAAGGGGGGCCGAACACCTGATCATCTTCGCCTTTGTTACCCAGTCCTGGTCAAGGAGCGACTTTTCATAATGATGCTATGGTAAATAAAAAGACAGCATGTTTGGCCACGAAATTAATTACTTGGGTATCAGGGCGATTACAGCTCAGACCCGCATCCTCGATGGTGTCCGGACACTTTATTTGTGGTCCGAAGAACAATTTGTACATCTCTTCGAGCGTCATGCCAAGGAAGTGCTGAATAGTTCGCGGTCCTTCCGGGTTGAATTCCCACATACGAAGGGGTCAACGTTTGCAAGGCGGGACTCGACGACCTAGCATGACTTGCATTACCATGACCAGGCTGACATCTCTCTCAAGGACATCTCGGATGCGACTCTGTAATATCGGCACATCATTTACTGGCCCCCAGTTCAGCCCCTTGTTGATCCATGACGTTAGTTGTGGTGGGGGGCCCGAGCAAAAAGCAGGGGTGGCTACCCACTTGGCACTTCGGGGAGCTGTGATATAAAACCACTCCCGTTGCCATAAACCAGACACCTCTGGGAAGGAACCCTCTGGCCACGGAACATCAGCATTTTTTCTTATTGCGGCACCTCCGCACTCTGCTTGTCGCCCCTCGATCATCTTCGGCTTCACATTGAAAGTCTTGAGCCACAGGCCGAAGTGTGGGGTAATGCGGAGAAAGGCCTCACACACGACGATGAACGACGAGATGTGAAGGAGGGAATCCGGGGCCAAGTCATGGAAGTCCAGTCCATAATAGAACATGAGCCCCCTAACAAAGGGGTCTAGAGCGAGGCCTAGCCCTCGGAGGAAGTGAGAGATGAATACAACGCTCTCGCCGGGTTCGGGAGTGGGAATGACCTGCCCTCGAGGAGGCAGCCTGTGCGAGATTTCGAGGGTCAAATACCTGGCCTCTCTCAGCTTCTTGATGTCTTCCTCTCTGACAGAGGAAGGCATCCACCGACCTTGAAGGTTGGATCCGTACATGGTTGAAGGTCTGAAGCGCCTGACCTGAGCCTTGAGGGTTGGAACTCGAGGCAGGGGAAGGATTTGATTGAGTACGAGAGGGAAAAAAGGACAGGCCTTGGCCTCTTTATAAAGAGGGTGAATATCAAGCGTCCTCCTCTCGTGGCCGTTTGGGACTTGCCTAAAATCGAGGAGTCATACCAACGGGCACGATTGGGTTACCCACGTCCGTAGTGATGAGAATCCCGTAATAAGGGGGACACGATCTCTGCTTTGAAAAAACGTGTCAAGAAAACCGCCTCGCGATATGTGCAGTGCTGGTTAAGAAAAAACGGTCCGAATAAAGACCAGGCCATGGCATGATGTTGAAGGAAATATGCCCTAGAGGCAATAATGAAGTTATTATTTATTTCCTTATATCATGATAAATGTTTATTATTCATGCTAGAATTGTATTAACCGGAAACATAATACATGTGTGAATACATAGACAAACAGAGTGTCACTAGTATGCCTCTACTTGACTAGCTCGTTAATCAAAGATGGTTATGTTTCCTAACCATGGACAAAGAGTTGTTATTTGATTAACGGGATCACATCATTAGGTGAATGATCTGATTGACATGACCCATTCCATTAGCTTAGCACCCGATCGTTTAGTATGTTGCTATTGCTTTCTTCATGACTTATACATGTTCCTATGACTATGAGATTATGCAACTCCCGTTTACCGGAGGAACACTTTGTGTGCTACCAAACGTCACAACGTAACTGGGTGATTATAAAGGTGCTCTACAGGTGTCTCCAAAGGTACATGTTGGGTTGGCGTATTTCGAGATTAGGATTTGTCACTCCGATTGTCGGAGAGGTATCTCTGGGCCCTCTCGGTAATGCACATCACATAAGCCTTGCAAGCATTGCAACTAATGAGTTAGTTGTGAGATGATGTATTACGGAACGAGTAAAGAGACTTTCCGGTAACGAGATTGAACTAGGTATGGGATACCGACGATCGAATCTCGGGCAAGTAACATACCGATGACAAAGGGAACAACGTATGTTGTTATGCGGTCTGACCGATAAAAGATCTTCGTAGAATATGTAGGAGCCAATATGAGCATCCAGGTTCCGCTATTGGTTATTGACCGGAGACGTGTCTCGGTCATGTCTACATTGTTCTTGAACCCGTAGGGTCCGCACGCTTAAGGTTACGATGACAGTTATATTATGAGTTTATGCATTTTAATGTACCGAAGGTTGTTCGGAGTCCCGGATGTGATCACGGACATGACGAGGAGTCTCAAAATGGTCGAGACATAAAGATTGATATATTGGAAGCCTATGTTTGGATATCGGAAGTGTTCCGGGTGAAATCAGGATTTTACCGGAGTACCGGGAGGTTACCGGAACCCCCTGGGAGCTATATGGGCCTTAATGGGCCTTAGTGGAAGAAGAGGAGAGGCAGCCAGGGCTGGGCCGCGCACCCCTCCCCCCTAGTCCGAATAGGACAAGGAGAGAGGGGGCCGGCACCCCCCTCCTTCTCTCTCTCTCTTTTCCCACCTCGCGAATCCTATTCCAACTAGGATTGGGGGAGAAGTCCTACTCCCGGAGGGAGTAGGACTCCTCCTGGCGCGCCCTATGATGGCCGGCCGGCCTCCCCCTCTTGAGCCTTTATATACGGAGGCAGGGGCACCCCAGAGAGACACAAGTTGATCCACGTGATCATATTCTTAGCCGTGTGCGGTGCCCCCTTCCACCATAGTCCTCGATAATATTGTAGCGGTGCTTAGGCAAAGCCCTGCTGTGGTAGTACATCAAGATCGTCACCACGCCGTCGTGCTGACGGAACTCTTCCCCGACACTTTGCTGGATCGGAGTCCGGGGATCGTCATCGAGCTGAACGTGTGCTAGAACTCGGAGGTGCCGTAGTTTTGGTGCTTGATCGGTCGGGCCGTGGAGACGTATGACTACATCAACCAAACGCTTCCGTTGTCGATTTACAAGGGTACGTAGATCATACTCTCCCCTCTCGTTGCTATGCATCATCATGATCTTGCGTGTGCGTAGGAAAATTTTGAAATTACTACGAAACCCAACAGATGTCATGTTGCTAAACGTGTCAGCGGATTAGATTTGTGGAAATATTATTCTCTCTATGGTGGTATGTGGAACTTATTTTGCAGAGCCGGACACTATTCTTGTGTTCAAAATCTTCTATGGAGTATTCGGAGGAGGAACCCACCTTGCAATGCCGAAGACAAATCTGTGCGCCGAACTCATCATCATTGAAGCCTGGTTCAGGGGCTACAGAGGGAGTCCTGGACTAGGGGGTCTCCGGACAGCCGGACTATATCCTTTGGCCGGACTGTTTGACTATGAAGATACAAGATTGAAGACTTCGTCCCGTGTCCGGATGGGACTCTCCTTGGCGTGGAAGGCAAGCTTGGCAATACGGATATGTAGATCTCCTCCCTTGTAACCGACTCTATGTAACCCTAGCCCCCTCCGGTGTCTATATAAACCGGAGGGTTTAGTCCGTAGGACAACAACAATCATACCATAGGCTAGCTTATAGGGTTTAGCCTCTACGATCTCGTGGTAGATCAACTCTTGTAATACTCATATCATCAAGATCAATCAAGCAGGACATAGGGTATTACCTCCATCAAGAGGGCCCGAACCTGGGTAAACATCGTGTCCCCTACCTCCTGTTATCATCCGCCTTAGACGCACAGTTCGGGACCCCTTACCCGAGATCCGCCGGTTTTGACACCGACAGTCATGCTTGTTGAGTCCCTTGCATACAATTTACTTTCCATTTGTCAACTAGCACTCATGGGCTTTGCCACTTTCTTTGATATTGATACTGTGGCCCTCTTGTGGAGCAAGACTCTTAAAGTTGCCTTTGTTGGGCATGTCGAGAATGGTCTCTATGTGATTAACTTTTCGGAGCAACCCACTAAGACCGCGACATGCCTAATGACTAAAGTTGACGTGGGATGGCTTTGGCATCGCCGTCTCGCTCACGTCAATATGAGATCTTTGCAAAGTCTTCTCAAGGGGGATCATGTCCGTGGACTAACAAATGTTAGTTTTGCCCAAGATCATGCTTGCAGTGCTTGCATCGAAGGAAAGCTGCATGAGAAGGCTCACCCTCCCACGACTATCATCTACTCGAAGAGGCCTTTGGAGCTCCTTCATTTGGATCTCTTTGGACCTCCATCCTTTGATGGTCTTGGGGGTAGAAAGTATTGCTTGGTGATTGTAGATGACTATTCAAGATACACTTGGGTATATTTCTTCAAGAGGAAGAACGAGAGCCAACAAACCGTCATCGACTTTGCAAATTAAGCTCAACGACAACACAATGCAAAGATCTTGACAATAAGAAGTGACAACGGCTCCGAGTTCAAGAACTACAACTTGGATGAGTTCTTGAGTGATGAGGGAATCAAGCATCAATATTCCGCACCTTATACCCCTCAACAAAATGGTGTAGTGGAGAGGAAGAACTGGACGTTGATGGATGCGGCAAGGACCATGATGGCGGAGTTCAAGTCTCCCTACAACTTTTGGGCCGAAGCCATCAACACTGCGTGCCATGCATCTAATCAGCTCTACCTCCGCAAAGGCTTGAACAAGACTCCATATGAGATACTCACGGTAACAAGCCCAACCTCAAGTACTTCCCGGTGTTCGGGTGTAAGTGTTTCATTCTCAAGAAAGGTGTCTATTTGTCTAAATTTGAGGCTAGACCTTATGAGGGCATATTTGTTGGTTATGCTACAAACTCAATAAGTCCACGGGACTTATTAAGGAAATGTGTAACGTGGAGTTTGATGAGAATAATGGCTCCCAGGTGGAGCAAAGTGGTACTTGTGATGTAGGTGATGAAATTCCTCACCAAGCCATAAGAAGAATGGGTGTTGGTCATATCCAACCCATTGAGGAACCCCTTGTGGCCGAAGGAGAAGGACAATGTTCTACCCAAGTGGAACCTTCACCAACCCAAGACCCACACGCTTCCGAAGAACAAAGTGAGGGCCCTCAACTCAAGAACAAGACCAATGGCAAGATCAATCTCAAGATGGTGTTGTAACATCAAGTGATGCCCAAGGTCAAGCTCCCTCCTCCGAGCAAGTTCAAGATCAAGAGCTTCCACGAGATCAAGAACAAGCTCAAGACAACGCTCAAGATGATCAAGTGACCACTCCTCGTCTCACCCCCGAGGAGGAATTGGAGCGTCGTGCCGCCAAGGTTACTTCCAAGCTCTCCACCAAGGATCATCTCATGACAAATGTGCTTGGAAGCTTAAGAAAGGGGGTAAGCACTCGTAGACAATTAGCAAACTATTGTGAACATCATGCGTTTGTCTCTTATGTTGAACCCCAAAAGGTCTATGAGGCGCTCAAAGATCCGGATTGTCTCAATGCCATGCATGAAGAACTCAACAACTTCGAGCGCAACAAAGTGTGGAGATTGGTGCCAAGGCCAACGGTGAACCACAATGTCATTGGAACCAAGTGGATATTCAATAACAAGCAAGTTGCTCATGGGATTATCATTCGCAACAAGGCTCGTTTGGTAGCACAAGGCTACTCCCAAGTCGAGGGTATCGACTACGGTGAAACCTTTGCTCCCATTGCTCATCTTGAATCCATTCGCATGTTGATTGCATATGCTTCTCATCATAACTTTAAGTTACAACAAATGGATGTGAAGAGTGCTTTTCTTAATGGTCCTATTAATGAATTGGTTTATGTCAAGCAACCCCCCGGGTTCGAGGATCCCTACTTTCCCGATCATTTGTATCAACTCGATAAGGCACACTATGGTCTTAAACAAGCCCCACGTGCGTGGTATGACCACCTTACCGAGTTGTTACAAGACCATGGTTTTGAAGTTGGGCTAATCGACCCCACTCTTTTTACTAAGAAGGTCAAAGGGGAGTTGTTTGTGTGCCAATTATATGTTGATGATATTATCTTTGGTTCCCCTAGCAAAGCTTTCAATGAGGAATTTGCCGCTCTCATGACCTCAAAGTTCGAGATGTCTTCCATGTGATAGTTGAAGTTCTTTCTGGGGTTTGAAGTGAAGCAGAGGAGAGAAGGAACCTTCATCAACCAAGCCAAATACACTCAAGGCATGCTTAAGAGATTCAAGCTAAGTGATGTCAAGCCAGCGTCCACTCCCATGCCCACCAAGTGCCAACTTGACATTGATCCCAATGGTAAAGCGGCGGATCAAAAGGTATATCGCTCCACAATTGGCCCCTTGCTTTACCTTTGTGCATCTAGACCGGATATCATGTTGAGTATGGGAATTTGTGCACGGTTTCAAGCCGCACCTAAGGAAAGTCACTTTGTGGCGGTCAAGCGAATCTTTCAATATTTGGCTCATACCCCAAACTTTGGCTTATGGTACCCAAGAGGAGCAAACTTCAAACTTGTAGGTTATTCGGACTCGGATTGGGCGGGAGACAAAGTGGATAGGAAGTCCACTTCCGGAGGGTGCCAATTTCTTGGTTGCTCTTTGGTAAGTTGGTCTTCCAAGAAGCAAAGTTGTGTGTCTCTCTCGTCCACGGAAGCGGAGTATGTGGATGCCGGTAGTTGTTGTGCACAACTTTTATGGATGAGGCAAACTTTAAAGGATTACGGTGTCACTTGTGACAAAGTGCCTCTTTGGTGTGACAATGAAAGTGCCATCGATATTTCTCTCAACTCGGTGCAACACTTCAAGACAAAGCATATTGAGATTAGGTATCACTTCATCCGGGATCACATTAGGTGAGGGGAGATCGAGCTCAACTATGTCAACACTCATGGTAACCTTGCAGATATCTTCACGAAGCCTTTGGATGAAGCAAGATTTCGCGAGTTAAGGCATGAGCTAAATATCATTGATTCGAGCAATGTGACTTGAACCCTTGCACAACCCACCACACTCAACATGTCATCTAGTTTAGGTGTAGGCATGGACATAGGGGGAGTGTTGTTCTCTCAATGAACTTTCCCTCCCCCCATAATGCATAAACTAACCAAACTCTTTCACATTAACCATTTTTTATGGTACTTGTGCTTCAAAGATGAGTGTTGGTCATGGGCCCAAGGTTAAAATCTTCGCGGCGCCATACCTCTGAACTCAAACATAGGTGGCCTCGGCCACCGCCCTCTCTTGGAGAGGTGTGTGTCTTCGTTCCTTTTGTCGGTTTTGTGTGTGTGTGTTCTCGTGTTTGTCTCATTTTTTTTCTTTTGTCTTTTTTTTCTTTTCCTTGAGCTTAGCCCTTTTTGTTCAGTCCTTTTTGCGGCAGAGCGGTACTACCGCTGCGTGCACGGTACTACCGCTAACAAGGTCAAGCGGTACTACCGCCCACCCCAGCGGTACTACCGCTGTAGGGCGGGCGATGGGGGGGTTATGTCAGGGCAGGGGGAGTTGTTTCTCCCCCATACCCATTCGCCCCCACTTGTCTTCCTCATCGCTCCAGCGACCTCTCGCCGCAGGAGGGGCCCGGCCGGTCGCCGTTTTCGTGCCGTCCCTCTCCATTTCCTCCGGTGGAGTCGATCCCCACCACGTCCTCTAGCCATGGATGCCGGTATTGCCCCCGTTCCCGTTCTCTCTTTGCCTAGATCTTGCATCTAGTTTTTAGGGGCAATAGGCATTGTTCTTCTCGTCTTTTGGCTAAGGCGAGGCTTGAGTAGGATGGAGATGGCTTCTAGGCCCTGTGGATTGAAGTTTGGTAGGTTTATTTTTGAATTTGGCATCTCCAGTAGTGCCGGATCTGTCCACGGCAGTAGGGAACCGCCGTTCCCCATCTGGCGCGGTACTACCGCCCTCCTCGAGCAGTACTACCGTGCAAGCGGTACTGCCGCTTATGGGTCGCGGTACTACCGTTCCCCATCTGGCGCGGTACTACCGCCCTCTTCGAGCGGTACTACCGCGCAAGCTAGATGTCTAATTCCATCTTTTCCTACCAAGCTTTGATCAGTGTTATGTTCTTTGGTGGCTTATGCTCTTTTCTTTCATGTGTTTCTTCTGCTCGTGTGTTTGGTTCCAGGTGGTGATCATCCTGAGCAGCAGGCCCGCCGTGTCAACCCCGGTCGTGCCACTTTCAAAGCGCTACCGCACTTCTGAGTCAGCCGGTGGTTCATCTAGTGCTCAACCGCCGCCAGCAGGCGCAACCTCAAGTGCTCCACCGCCACCTCAACACACGAAGAGATCTGCAAGCAAGCCAAAGGGAAAGACTATGACTGAGATGACTGCCAAGGAATTTTGGGCAAAGCGTCGCTGCAACCCCTATGAGGAAGACCAAGATCCCACTTTGGTCAACCGCCCGTTCTGGAATCGCTTGCAGTTCTCCATCTTCTTTGATGTGGTCAAGGCTAAGAAGAATCACTTTGTTGATGTCCGTTCCATCGACACCGATCCAATGGAAAAGGACCCTGAGTACTTTGGCGAAGCCCTTCAGATGTGCACTCAGTTGAACATTCTCAGAATCATGCAGTTCAACAAGGACTTTGATGCCGACATCATATGCCAATTCTATGCCACTGTCCATCTTGGAACTGATGCAGAAAGGACCTTGACTTGGATGACGAATGGCAAGTTGCTCACTATCACGTGGAAGGCCTTCATGGAGTTACTTGGGGTGGAAGATCACGGGCTTGAGCATCCAGTCGGCTTCCGTCCTCACCGCAATGTCACCTCCACTCACAAGCAAGCTCTCTGGCCCTACCGCTCTCAGAAGGTTAACCCCAAGACAAAGAAGGTAACCTATGAGTTGTCTACCTATCTGGACATCCTTCGCCGTGTCTTCCGCGAGACTCTTTTCCCGTGCATTGGAAATCTGGATATAGTCCACTCCTATCTTGTGGACATGCTTCTCTTCTGGCAGCATGAGAAGGAAGAAACCACTGGAGAGACCCTGGACATCTCTCATGTTATGTGGTCTGAAATTCTATCTGCCATTTCAGAGCGCAAGTGCCCGATCTATGGTCCTTTCATCATGCTGCTTATTGAGAAGGCCTGGGCACATCATTATCCCAGGGCTGCGCTGGAAACTGGAGAGTTGATTTCTCATGATATCAAACGTCTGCGGAAGAAGGACAACTAGGGCACCCAGGCCCCTCGATCTGATGCTCCACCTTCTGAGGCTGACATGGAGTCCGAGGACGATGTTGAGGCCGACAAGGATGAGGACTATGAGCCCTCCGGTGTGGAGCCCTCATGGGCTAAGAGAATTAAGCGCAAGATGAAGAAACTTTTCTGCCTGGAGTCTCATGGCCAGTACATGTCTCATGTCTCTGAGAAGAAGGCACGCCGACGTCACAAGGAGCTCCTGCGCCAGTTGGGTGCCACTGTTAACAACGGATCTGAGGAGAGGATCACTGACAAGGAGGAGTGGGTTCAGCAGAATTGCCCATGGACCGATTCAGACGTCGAGCAGTTTCCGACCAACGACGGCGGTGCAAGCGATCCCACTGAGATGTGATGTTCGAGATCCTCATCTTGCTATCACCTGGAGCCGTAGTAACGCTCTTTGCCCTTTTGGTGTCTCGCTGGCAAAGGGGGGGAGAGTTTAGGGATTTGTGTTGTTGCCATGTTGCGAGTGTGTCTTTGTGGTTTGTGGCGTCTTGTGTTTTCTCGTCGTTTTGCTTGGTTTGGTTTGGTGCCAGTGGGACCTAAGTTCTAGACATATGGTGTGAGACATATGCTACCTTATCTTTACCTGTATTATCAATGTCTATCCAGTACTGTAGTATCTTGAGTTGCATGCTTATCCTGTTTTATACCCTGCTCTCATGCATCCTATGCTTAGAATTGTTGGACTATAAAATATAGGGGGGGTGTTGATCCTAATGTGTGTGTCTTGCATTCCAAAAGCACTACTAACTAGGTGCACACATTCAGGGGGAGCCCGTCTATATTTTGTAGTTCTAAGTATCTTTTCTTTCATGTCTTTTCCCTGTGCAAATCCCTGGTTGTCATCAATCCACCAAAAATGGGGAGATTGTTAAGGCATATCTCTCTCGATGTAGTTTTGGTGATTGATGACAACATATTTGCGGACTAACCATGTGCTTTGAGCATTTCAGAGATTCATCCTTTGGCTCAAGATGATTTCTTTCCCCTCGAAGTGTTTTTCAAGACGGTGTAGCTCTTTCGTTTCTTGTTGGTGGACTAGTTTCGTAGGAGTGACCGTACTATCAAGAGGGGGTCCGCTTTGGTAAGGCTAGGGTGGAATCATCACGTACACTTCCGCTTCACACCCTCTGGACCTTCCCGCACCATTGGAGGTTTGTTTCCCTGTTGTTTGAGCAGTCCTTGGCCCCAGCGGTAGTACCGCTTGAGGGTCCTCAGTAGCAGTACCGCTGCGGTACCGGGCCACTACCGCCTTGACTCGAGGGGGGGCGCTTCTCGTGTCGGGTTGAGCGGCACTTGCAGCGGTAGTAGGTGCGGTAGTACCGCTCGAGAGTGGTAGTATCGCCCTACCACCGCGGCAGTACCGCATTGGGCAGGTCCCTCCTCTATCTTCAAGCCCTCCCAGGCTGGGCGGTAGTACCGCAAGGGGAGCGGTTGGATGGGGTCCTTTGTATAAAAGGGGGTCCCCTTCTTCCTCGTTGACCTACCTCTTCCCCAATAAGCTCCATTAATGCTCTAAGCTCCATTTTTGCCCGATCTCTCTCCCTAGCTAATCATACTTGTTGATTTGCTCGGGAGTGGTTGAGAAGGCCCCGATCTACAGTTCCACCAAGAGAAATTTGATTCCACCACCAATCCCTAGCGGATCTTGTTACTCTTGGGTGTTTGAGCACCCTAGACGGTTGAGGTCACCACGGAGCCATAGTCCATTGTGGTGAAGCTTCATGGTGTTGTTGGGAGCCTCCGATTGAGTTGTGGAGTTTGCCCCAACCTTGTTTGTAAAGGTCCGGTCACCGCCTCCAAGGGCACCAATAGTGAAATCACGGCATCTCGCATTGTGTGAGGGCGTGAGAAGAATACGGTGGCCCTAGTGGCTTATTGGGGAGCATTGTGCCTCCACACCGCTCTAACGGAGACATACTTCCCCTCAAAAGGAAGGAACTTTGGTAACACATCCTCGTCTTCACCGGGTCCACTCTTGGTTATCTCTTACCTTTACTTGTGCAAGCTTATTAGTGTTACTTATCTTGCTTGCTTGTATGTTCGTTGTTGTTGCATCATATAGGTTGCTCACCTAGTTGCACATCTAGACAACCTACTTTGATGCATAGTTTAATTTGGTAAAGAAAAGCTAAAAATTGTTAGTTGCCTATTCACCCCCCTCTAGTCAACCATATCGATCCTTTCACCTGTTGCTCCACCGATGTACTCCTTCCTCCTATATATACCTACATACCCCCAAACGATCAAATACGGATCCAAAACCCTAATTCCACCGCCGTAACTTTATGTATGCACGAGATCCCATCTTGGGGCCTGTTCCGGAGCTCCGCCGGAGGGGGCATCGATCACGGAGGGCTTCTACATCAACACCATAGCCTCTCCGATGAAGTGTGAGTAGTTTACCTCAGACCTTCGGGTCCACAGTTATTAGCTAGATGGCTTCTTCTCTCTTTTTGGATCTCAATACAAAGTTCTCCCCCTCTCTTGTGAAGATCTATTCAATGTAATCTTCTTTTGCGGTGTGTTTGTTGAGACCGATGAATTGTGGGTTTATGATCAAGTTTATCTATGAACAATATTTGAATCTTCTCTGAATTTGTTTATGTATGATTGGTTATCTTTGCAAGTCTCTTCAAATTATCAATTTGGTTTGGCCTACTAGATTGATCTTTCTTGCAATGGGAGAAGTGCTTAGCTTTGGGTTCAATCTTGCGGTGTCCTTTCACAGTGACAGTAGGGGCAGCAAGGCACGTATTGTATTGTTGCCATCGAGGATAACAAGATGTTTTTTATCATATTGCATGACTTTATCCCTCTACATCATGTCATATTGCTTAAGGCGTTACTCTGTTCTTATGACTTAATACTCTAGATGCATGCTGGATAGCAGTCGATGTGTGGAGTAATAGTAGTAGATGCAGACAGGAGTCGGTCTACTTGTCTTGGACGTGATGCCTATATACATGATCATACCTAGATATTCTCATAACTATGCTCAATTCTGTCAATTGCTCAACAGTAATTTGTTCACCCATCGTAAAATACTTATGCTCTCGAGAGAAGCCACTAGTGAAACCTATAGCCCCAGGGTCTATCTTCATCATATTAATCTTCCAACACTTAGTTATTTTCATTGCCTTTTATTTTACTTTGCATCTTTATCATAAAATTACCAAAAATATTATCTTATCATATCTATCAGATCTCACTCTCGTAAGTGACCGTGTAGGGATTGACAACCCCTTATCGCGTTGGTTGCGAGGATTTATTTGTTTTGTGTAGGTGCGAGGGACTCGCGCGTAGCCTCCTACTAGATTGATACCTTGGTTCTCAAAAACTGAGGGAAATACTTACGCTACTTTGCTGCATCGCCCTTTCCTCTTCAAGGGAAAACCAACGCAATGCTCAAGAGGTAGCACTCCTCAAACCCAAAGTTGTGCCATATGAGTCCACCGTACCTACCTATATGCGGTATTTCCATGTCGTTCCAAGTAAATTTGCATGTGCCAACTCTAATTTTCAAAATGAATTTATGTTTTGTGTGCCCGTACTAGTCATGAAGCGGCAAGGGATGGCCAATATTTACCATGCTAGGTATTTTATTCTCACGATGAGTGTTTATTCACTTCTCATTGCACGAGAGTGTGGCAGGTAATAGGGATGCCCAGTCCCGAAATGAAAAATTAATTAATATGATGATAATAAATTCCTTGGAAACTGTTGGTACGAAAGGCACCCGTGGATATGGCTAGCCATGGATTGTGAAAGAATGGTGAAAAGGAAATAAACTTTACTTTCTGTTTGGGAATCGCCTATAATTTGTCTAGCATGGAAGATATTGGGAATTCTCGGTCATTTTCGTTGATAGGAAAAGCATGCCTATCAAAATAATTTTGTCTCCAATTTAAGCTTTGAGCTCTGGCACCACTGCAAATCTCTGCTTCCCTCTGCGAAGGGATTATCTATTTACTTTTATGCAAATTTTCATTTTTATTTGAGTCTCCATCTTCTCTTATAAAGCACCAACTAGGGAACACTATTGTCATATTTGTGTATTGGATGTAGATAATATTTGAGTGTGTTTCATGAATGGATCAATGATTGAGCATAATGAGCTAGGGATAGCTTTCTTTAGCGTTGATATTTCGAAAGACATTGTTGCTTGTTGATATGCTTGAGTATTGATGTTTTCATGTCAAATTATAGACTATTGCTTTGAATCATTCAAGTCCAAATATCCATGCTACAAAAAATAAATGATGAATGTGATAGGTGTTCCATATCAAAAAATTTGTTTTTATCATTTACCTATTCAAGGATGAGCAGAAATTAAGCTTGGGCATGCTTCATACGTCTCCAATGCATCTACAATTTTTTATTGTTCCATGCTATTCAAGTATCAATTTTGTATGTTTTATATGTCACTAGATGCAATTACACATCATTTTTTTGGGACTAACCTATTACCTCAGTGCCCAGTGTTAGTTGCTATTATTTTGCGTGTTTTTGGCTTTTCAGAAAACAATATCAAATGAAGTCCAAATGGAGAATAAACTTTGGATTAATTTTTTCTAGACCAGAAGAGACCCTAGAAGGTTCGGGAGGAGGCTAGACGAGCAACGAGGGAGCGACAAGCCCTAGGGTCGTGCCCTGGGGGTGCTATAAATACCGAAATATTCCCCTGACATCAAAGAGACACCCGAAATACTTTTTTCGCCGCCGCAAGTTTTAGAACCATAAGATCCCATCTGGAGGCCTTCTCAAGTACTCTACCGGAGGGGGATTCAATCACGGCGGGGGATCTACATCACCCTTGCCGCCCTCCGATCATGAGTAGTTTACCATGGACCTATGGGTCCATAGGTAGTAGCTTCTGTCCTTTTGATCTTCAATACAAAGTTCTCCTTGGTGTTCTTGGAGATCTATTCGATGTAACGACTTCTAGCGGTGTGTTTGTTGGGATCCGATGAATTGTGAGTTTATGGTCAGATATATCCATTAATATTATTTGAGTTTTCTCTAAACTCTTTTTACGCATGATTACTATAGCCTCGTATTTCTTCTCGGGTTTATTGATTTGGTTTGGCCAACTAGATTGATTTATCTTGCCATGGGAAGAGGTGCTTTGTAATGGTTCGATCTTGCGGTGCTCAATCCCAATGACAGAAAGGGACATGACACGCATGTATCATTGCTATTAAGGGTAAATAGATGGGGTTTATACGTGAGTTTATCTTGTCTACATCATGTCATCTTGCTTAAGGTGTTACTCTATTTTTTCATGAACTTAATACACTAGATGCATGCTGGATAGCGGTCGATGTGTGGAGTAATAGCAGTAGATGCAGAATCATTTCGGTCTACCTATCTCAGACATGATGCCTATATATGATCACTAGATCATTGATGGCGCGCGTTGCCGCGCCCGTCTATTTTGTCAGTTAAATAATATAATATTTGTAAATATACAGACACATGGACGCAAGATGAATGAAACTTTTGCAAAAACTCGACCGTAACATTACTCAATTATCGAAGAGCAACTTTTTGCAAGAAAGTAATGTGGTAGTAGAGGAGAGCTCGCATTTGTCTTGTGTCTAGTGGACTTGGAAGTTGATTCGAGTTTAGACTTACTGGTCGTTCCTTAATGTAGACTCTTGATGGGTACTTAATAAATGTATTCGAAGGGGAGTTTTTGCAATGTACACAATCCTAATTTATTACCTATTTATATTCAGCTATTTGTTGGGAGAGGAGACATGAGTTTGATTGACTTTGGCTGGATTTGTGCCATAGTCAGTTCATAGGTGGTCAATATACAAATTGGGTTGTTATGAAAACATACACAACAATCTGGTATTAATAAAATAAACTGTCAATAAGATGACAATCACCAGGAGAAAACAAACATGTACATGTAATTTGACAACCTTTCAATGTTGATTTTAAGCATGGTGCATCGATGAAACCTCCACTGATTTATACCAAGTGGACATCCATCTTCAACAGCAAAAAATAAACTCTGCTTGATTCTTGAGGCATTATTACATCCATGGACGAAGATTCCTAAAGAAGGAATTTAATTAGGTAGGTAATAAAATAGCACTGAAATGTACCATACAAGGAGCCTATAGCAATAAGATCTTTCACTTATTTAAGAGCAATCCGACTGGATGATATTTGCAGGAAGTCGTAAATTGGCAGCAATATATGATACGTGAAGAGGCCATCCAAAATATATCATCATGGAGAAGGGTCGACTTGCACAAAAGAAATAATGTCCAAAGTGGCTACCGATGGGCAGTTGAACACCTTGCACCACATACAAAAAGAAAATCTCATAGTTAGAGCACGTAATATCATGAGCAAGATGGACAACATGATCAGAAACTCCGAATATAATAAAAAAAGAGACATTTTACAGTACATCACGTAAATATGGGCCATCCATTTTTTGTGCTTGGACGGCCCAGATGAGACAATACTACAACAGAATTTTGGTAGTATATTTCGTGGCAGGGACATTTTTGGTATATCACTGTCATCAAAACCGCATGGTTGGACAGAGCAGAAATTTCACCAATTCATTCCACACATCTCCTTCCCCGCACCGTGTCGCACCTTCTGCAACGCTGGTCATTTCGCGACCCTCGCCACCGACAACGGCTATCACCGACAGCACTAGATGGAGATGACGAGGTCAAGCCATCACTGTCTGCTGTCACCGCCATACGCGCTGCCTATCTGTATGCGAGGTTTTTGCATCCCGCCATCGGCCAGATCAGCCCGTACTGCGCCGTCGCCCTCTCCTGTACTAGCCGATTGTTGCCCTTGGTGGATGGCCCTGCCGTTTAGTGTTCCGTTCGAACCTGCGGGACGTTGAGCGGTCGCCGACGGAGATGAAAGGCAAGTCGTCGCTCCAGCCGCATGGCCCTCTATGATTGCAGCTGCTTGTTGCCGGATGTGCCATGTATGTGGAGGTCGTCAATAGAGGGGTTATCCCGCTAGCCTACAGGCTACAACATCACGAAGAGGAGCGGCAGGACCGGTCTGTCCTTCACCTACTAAGATGGTATCTACCTCCTCTAGGCGTACACATACTTCACCAAGTCTGAGACCGAGTACGTGGACGCCCTGTGGATGAAGCTCAACGCCGATGGCGACGTCGTCCACCTTCAAAGTCTGCAATATAAGAGTCCACTAGAAACATGAGTATAAAATTGGTTTCATCTGAACAGACTTGCAATGGACTGAAATCTCCAGGTCGTGAATGCTACTCCCACTGCCTTGCTGCGGCGGCGAGAGGGCCGCCGAGCGGTGCGTAGCGGCTGCGTTATTGAAGATCTAGGAGAATTGACCCAAGGTTGTGCGACGGAGCGACCGGCCCTGTGCGATCGAGGAGATGGCCAGCCAGCCAGACGTCTGGGGCGGCTGCGTACATCGAGGAATGATAGACGAACTGGGATGAAATGAAATCAAATTGTGATTAATTACATTATTTTCTTATAAATTGTGATTAATTACATTATTAATCATTACAGTTAACATTAAGAAAGGATAAATCTGTGACTATAAAAAGATAAATCTATCCCAATAGTCAATTACCAAAATGTCCTACTGCAAAAAAAATCTAGGATTAATACTGACCATTGGATCAGTCATATACTACCCATTATTTTTGGTAGTACGATGTACCGTAAAAACTCTCTAAAAAAACTATCACAGGTCACATACCGGACACGGGATGGGACAAGGCACCATGAGGCCAAAATTTTCATATAAGATTAGCACATATTAGTAGTGTGAAAATATATTTTATATGGCAAAAGGAAACCATGTTTATAGCTGACATGTAGATGAATGGGATGCAAATAGATTAGTACGACCATAATATGTCTTTTTTAAAGATCAAAACATGTCTTTTGACCTGTGTCTCAATATTCCTAAAAAAACATATAGTTGGAGTAACATTTCATGGAATTTTCAACTCTACTTGAATCAATCAGAAGCTATTTTAGGTGTAATAAATGTCAATATAGTAAGACTTGAAATAAGAGAATTCCCACCTACTTTATATGTTCGCCCGCGCACTCAATATTTCCCTTTCGTAAGTCATAACCTGAATAATTGCATGATTCATCAAGTAACCAACACTGTAAAAAAAATATAAGTGCATGTGAATAGAAAATACTCCTAGTAGTTGTAGTGCTTGTTAACCGATCCACCAATTGCTACCAAAACTAAATAAACTCAACTCACATCAACCTGAAACTGAAGAGATTGAAAGCGGTAGGGGGGAATGTGTAGCCTGGAGTTTTTCAGATATAAAACGGTCACATATGTATCCCATGGAACTGTGAAGTCCCAAAAATCAGAATCAGTCGCGCAGAACAAGTATCAAACACTTGGCAGGCCCGAATGGTAATACTCTCGAGAGAGATTATTAGAAAGGGCATGGAGAGAAATCTCAACCAAGGGAGAAGACAGAAGGGTGCCAGATCAACATGGACGGATCTGCATAAAATGAAGCTTGAGATAATGATGAGAACCCATAGTGAGAAGGGCACACAGATGGTGGAGGAGCTGCTTGGTTCTGCTCCCGGAACAACAGGAGAGCATGAGGCGACGGAGTAGATATTTACAGGCGCACGAACTAAAGCAGGTATAGGCTGCCAAAGCAATAACGTACCTCTACTAATCAACGCTGCGAATAGTGCACATCAACCACTATGAAAGCTTCCAGGAATTGATGCTTCAATGCTTCCTTTAATGCCGGCAGATCGAACATCGATCTGATTTCCGCCGTGCTGTTTCGCATGTTTCTACCGCTTCAGTTGCCGAGATGTACAAGGAGATCCACGTTGGTCGCTGACTCCCGCATCATCGCCTCCCCGGCATTGCTTCGGCCCGCCTTGGCCAGCCGATCAGGAAGGCCATCTGTCGTTCGCTTGATCGCCATCTCTCTTTGGACTGGATGTTTTTTTCTATTCTTTTAAGCAAACTGAAGTGTGATCCAACTGTTGAGCTGCTCGGTGGGCTTTGTCCAATGTTAGGCCCGCAAGCCATTTTTCTGCCATACCCCACACCTCAAAAGGCCCCAATTAATCAGAGAATGTCGATTTTGTTCCAGGAGCAGCAGCCCATACAACATCCAGCCTAGCTGCGGGAAGTGTTTCGCTGAGAAATTGATCCAACGGCCACAAAACATATAGGGGATGGATTAGACGGTTCAGAATGGTGAGGGCGTGAGAAGCCTCCTAGAGTGCACAATTATAATGTCTTTAAATTACCTTGGATATTGTCATAATTATTTGTTGAACAGTAATTTGTTTACCCACTGTATGCTATTTTCAAGAGAAAAGCCTCTACTGAAAACTATGGCCCCGGGATCTATATTTTATCATATATTAAAACCAAAAATACCTTGCTGCAATTTTCTTTCATTTATTTTATTTTTTATTTTTGTTCGCTCTATCAATCAAAAACTATACCGTTTAATCTTGCTCGTAACCATTGAGAGATTGACAACCCTCTACGCGCTGGGTTGCAAGTATTTGTTGCTTGTGTGCAGATACTGTTTACTAGTCGTTGCTTGATTCTCCTACTGGATTGATAATCTTAGTTTCATAACTGAGGGAAATACTCATCTCTACTGTACTCTATCATCCTCTCCTCTTTGAGAAAATGCCAACGCAGCTCACAAGTAGCATATAGTTATGATGTTTATTCATGGCATAATCAGTACATATGCATTACATTTGTGACAAGTAGACCGACATCCATCTGCATCTACTACTATTACTCCACTTCGAGAGCGCTTGTATGCTTTCCTCTCAAGGTATTAAGTTCATAATAAACATATTAATGTTTTAAACATGATGACATAAACATAGACAAAATAAGACCAGCCAATATGATCGAACCCCGTCGCTTTACCATTAGTAGCAATACAAATACGTGCCACACTACCCCTTCTGTTACGAGGTGAGGACACTGCAATATTGAACCTACTACTCTGCACCACTTCCACTGAAGTTCTAATCATCAACTTGGCCAAAGAAAACTCATAGATCGAAAATCATTACATAGATATAAGAATCACACATAATAAAGTTTAGAAATAACTCAGTTACTTTCAATGAATAATTTTACCATAAACTCACAATTCATCGCATCCCAACAAACACACCGCATAAAAAGATTACATCATATTGATCTCCGAAGAGAACATTGTATTGAAGATCATAGAGAGAGAGAGAGCCATCTAGCTACTGCTATGAACCCGTGGATCCTGTGAGGAACTACTCACACATCATCGGAGAGGCAACAAGATTAATGTGAAGGCCCCCCGTGATCAATTCCCCCTCTGGTAGAGTACCAAAAAGGCCTTCAGATGGGATTGTAGAAGAACAAAGACTTGCGATGGCGGAATAATTGTTTCGGGCCTTGCTCTAGTGATTTCTGGATTTTAGGGAATTTACAGGCTTGGAATTAGGTCAAACGAAGTTACGAGGGGCCCACAAGCCTAGGTGGCTCCCTCGTGGAGAGTTTACTCTCCCCAAAGCTTCTTGGGTCCCTTCTGGTCTAGAGAAAATCATCGTAAAGTTTCATTGCGCTTGAACTTTGTTTGGTATAGTTTTTCTGCGAAACAATAAAATAGGCAAAAACATGAACTGGCATTGGGCATTAGGTTAATAGGTTAGTTTCCAAAAATGATATAAAATTGCATGTAAAGTATACAAGATTGATAATATAATAACATGAAATAATAAAAAATTATAGATACATTGAAGACGTATCAATCCACTCCCCCATTGTTTGACCAAAAAAATCGTGATTTGAGCAAGTCTTAGCATTTCCTCCCCTGATCTAGTTACTCTTGGGAGTTAGTGACTCCTAGGCGATAGAAGTTCTTCATAGAGGAATCGTTCATTGTGACTACTTTTGGAAAGTTTACGAAAGTTTGGATACCAGCTCAAGGTTTATCACTAGTGGTTGAGAAACGCCTTCATGAAGTGGTCTTAAGGAGTATAGAGTGAGTCTTCGTAGTAATATCCATCCCTCCAACGGTAACTAGGTTCCCTCCAAGAAAGTAAACACAGGGATACATCCTCGCCTTTGGAGTTTCAGTTATCCTTATCCCTAACCCTAACTACTTACTTGTGGTTATTTGTCTCATTGCCTTTACTTATATCTTACTGTTTGCACCAGCTTCCATAGCTAGATCCACTAGGTGCGCTCATTTTGGCTCGCTCGAGCAGTCGGATGTGCCTAAGTGAAAACACAGTTGATTTGAGCACCCCTTCTCACCTACACCAACACTGCTGTAAATTCTGTGCGGTCCAAGATTTTGATGCAGGTCAGACATTCAAAGAACGAAGTTTGACTATTTAAAGCATGGCTGAGGTAATGCAGCCTATGAAACACGTCGTTCCTTGCGAACCGAGCGTAGCTCAGGTGGTTAGATTTCTTGGGGTGGAACAAATCCATCAAGTTTCAAGTCTTAGACTTGACACTGATGATCTCATTTTACTGAATTTATTTCAAGCCTTTTGGCGATATGCGCTCAATGAAAGGAGACATTCCCATCAACTATGAAGATATTTATGACGATTTTGTCAATCTGAAGATGTTGTGTCGGCTCAGTATTTTGGAGGCGCTTTATAAGAGTGACGTGTGTGATTATAGGGTTGAGTGTATGTTCGCGTGAGCCTATGGGCGTGTTTGGTTGCCCGGGTCACATTTGACCGCATCACATCTAGCATGCTGGTTGAGTATGGCCTGGCTGAGCTAATGCAACGGTACTGTGAGATGTGTGTTTGGTTGCTTGTGTGTTGTGGGACTAGCTAAGGTGAATATGTGTTTGGTAGGTTGTATGAGGTGTCAGCGGCTGAGTGAGATGTTGTTTGCTAAATTGGTCATATTGTTTGCTGCAAGCAAGAGAAGCATGTCTCTTTAGGATAAAATTAACACGCAGCCCTTGTTTACAAATACAAAGACGCTAGAAGAATGCCCGTGCGTTGCAACGAGGTCATATTAACTTTAAAAAGTTCAATATCAATTATGTTAATATTACATTTAATATTCTCATATATATTAAGTGACATTGACGACTTTTTTTACCATCAAATTCTCTCACACACACACTCTCTCCCTCCTTCTTCCTCACTCTTTCTTCACCTCTCCCTCACTCGGGTGGTGGGACAAAAATAAACCCGAAACGGAGACTACCAACTAAAACATTAGGAGTAGAGATCATTTAATTGATAAGGAATAAATAGAAAACGGTGTTAATAAGGAGAAACATATTAGAATACATTGAAAACCAAAAGGATGATGTAAAAGGGGATTCGCCTTGCCCCCGGGCCTTGCCACCGAACCGGCTCAGCGGTCCGGTCCCCGCGTGGTCGTCTTCTCCTGTTCCCCGAGCCGCGTCGCTACAGAGCCGGGCTCCCGCCCGACCACCTCGTTGGCATTAAAGGGGAATGGATAAGGTGACGCCCTTCCTTCCCTACCCCCATGGCCTCACTCCTCCTCGACGCCCGCTCCCAAATCCACTTCCCCTCCTCGCTCGCTCAATCCCGTTGATCTGGACGAAGTCAGACGCCACGACCATCATGACCAACCCCGTCCACATGGCCACTGCCCTCCCTGCGGGCTAAGAGCTTGTCGAGGAGCTCCGAACGCCTTCGCTACTTTGTCTGCGCCAACGAGATCAAGTCCAGCACCCCCGCATCGACGTCGCTGCCGTCTTCCTCAACCTTGGGCCACCGTGACATTGCCGTTCGACCCGTGCCGCCCCGAGCTCCCATGTCTTCCCCTAGGGCGCCATTGACACCACCATGATCTCCTCTTGCCTTTCCCCTGTTTCTCCTCTCATTTGCTCTCGTTAGGTATTTCGCCGTGGCCGAGAACCGCCGTCCGCCATGGTCATTGCAGCGGTAGCCACCGAGCTCCTCGGATTGACCCCGTGGCACATGCCCGCTCCTATGCACGCCCATGCCCGAGCCTGCCGATCTTCTTCCGCGCCCGCGGGGCCACTCCCTCTCCATGCCCACATCCGTGCTACACCGCGTCGGTCGCGCCCGCCGCTGCCTTCGCGCTCGCCGCAACCACCGCATCACTGTGCCCCGCGCGACACACACCCTGGCCGCGCGCCACACTCTCGCTGGCTGCGCTCGCCCCGTCTGCTGCCGCCTATCCCTTCGCTCGCCCCGCTGTCGCGCCCCTGCCTCGCGCCGCCTCCAGTCATGGCCATCTTCTGCCGGCCGCCCCCTCAGCCACGCCGACCGCATCTCTGCCATCCACTGTCGGCCGCTCGCCTCGCCTGCTGCATGTTGCTTCCTGCTGCCACGCGCTGCTCTACCGCTGGTACACTGCTGCGCCATGCCCTCGACTGTGACGCCCGGATAATTAGGCTACAGTAATCCCTCGTTAATGATGTCGCGTCACCTCTGTCACTGTAGTTAATCTCGGATTAGTTCAAAAACTGATTCAAAATTCAAATTCAAACTCAAGTCAAACTAGTAAAGTTTTCAAATGTCAAAACTAAAAAGTACAAACGGTGACAACTAATACAAGGGTAATTATGGTGCAACAAACACATTTTTATAAACTGGCTAAATGGTTTAAAATGATTTAAACAGAAAAGAAAGAAAATACAAAAAGGGAAAACAGAAAACAAAAAAAGAAAGAGAAAGCCCCCCCCTTCCTGGGTCGTGGCCCAACTGGGCCAACCCACCTAGCCCATTCGGCCACACCCACCGGCCCAACCCCTCCCCTCAATAACCCCACCAGGGGGAAACCCTAACCCAATCCCCGCACCCACTCACCCCCCTCCTCTCTCCCGATCTGGATCGGGATCCAGAGGAAACCAAAGCCGCCCAATGCGCTCCCGCCACACGCCGGCGCCCGGAGCTCGACGACCCCGCCGCCAGGATCCCTCCCCACCGACCTGCTTCCTCCTCTCCGCCGGCCTGCCTCCTTCTCGTCGACGCCGTCCCCGTCCCCCTCCACCACGGTCCTCCCCGACCTCCATCGAGCACGCTGCCCGTTCCCTACGCACCCCGGTGAGGACCCCGGTCCTCCTGCTCCCCGTCCCCTCTCGCCGGTGCTTGCCTCGCTTCGGTGCCGCGCTCATCGCGCCCCGGCCCGTGCTCACCGTGGCCTCGCCCCGCCCGGCGTGCCCCTGTTCGCCACCCCCGTACGCGCTCGCCTCGTGGCCGCGCTTCCCCGCGGGCCTTGGCCTTGCCTTCCCCCTTGGTGGCGCTGCTCATCGGCGGCCCTCCCGGGCGACACCGCACCGTGCCGGGCCGCGCCCGCCCTACGCCATGCCTCTTCCCTTCACTGTCGCCGGCGCCGTTCCGTGCCCGAACGCGCGTCGGGGCCGTGCCCTGGCCGTGCTCGCGCACGCGCCCGCGCCCTGTGGCGCCCCTACTCCCCCCCCCCCCCCCCTCCGCCTTTGGTCGCGGCCAAGCCAACGCCCGCGGCCCGCCGTCGCCTCGGGCCTTTGCTCGTCGGCGTGCCTGTTCGGGCGACGCCGCGCCCCGTCGGACGCCCACGGTCACGGCCTTGCCCCGGCCCTCCTCGCCCCGGCGATTTGGGCGAACGCCCAGTCGGGCGCCGCAACGCCGACCCGCCCGTAGCGCCCGTAACCCACTACGGCCCCTGTGCCACTGACACTAGGGGCCCCACCCCACAAAAGGTTTCCAATAAAAAAAGAGAATAAAAAAACTTAAATAATTAATTAATTAACTAAATTAATTAAGTTAATTAATCCTAGTAATTAATCTAACTAATCTGTTAGTTAATTAAACAGTAGTTTGTTTAGCCTAATCTCTAATTAACATAGACAGTGTATGACAGGTGGGTCCCACTGGACCCACTCGGTCAGGTTGAACCAAGTCAACTCTGTTGACTGCTGATGTCACATGACATCATGCTGATGTCATTAATTCATTTTCGAATTAGTTAATTAATTAATTAAATTCCAGAAATTAATAAAATCTTTAGAAAATCATATCTTTTAATTTGTAACTCGGATGAAAATACTTTCTACATGAAAGTTGCTCAGAACGACGAGACGAATCCGATACGCAGCCCGTTTGTCCGCCACGCACCCCTAACATATCAAACTCGCAACTTTCCCCCTCCAGGCTCCTTTGTCCGAAAACGCGAAACACCGGGGATACTTTCCCGGATGTTTCCCCCCTTCACAGGTATCACCTCATACCGCTTTAGGGCACCTCTACACCGATATGTGTCTTGTCATGCATCGTTATGCATCTATTTCTCAAATATTTATTATTTCTTCCCCCTCTTCTCTCGCTAGACACCGAGACCGACGCCGCTGCTACCCAGTACGACTACGGAGTTGTCGACCCCTTTCTCTTGCTAGAGCAACCAGGCGAAGCCCCCCCTTTGATCACCAGATATCACCCTACTCTTCTCTATATTGCTTGCATTAGAGTAGTGAGCATGTTACTGCTTTCCGTTATTCCTATCCTGATGCATAGCCTGTCCTTGCTACTACTGTGGTTACCATTACCTGCTATCCTACTGCTTAGTATAGGATGCTAGTGTTCCATCAGTGGCCCTACACTCTTGTCCATCTGCCATGCTATACTACTGGGCCGTGATCACTTCGGGAGGTGATCACGGGCATATACTATATACTTTACACAGTTACATTACCTGCGGTATTGTTCGGAGTTGGGGGCTGAAGGGGCAGGTGGCTCCATCCCGGTAGAGGTGGGCCTGGGTTCCCGACGGCCCCCGACTGTTACTTTGTGGCGGAGCGACAGGGAAGGTTGAGACCACCTAGGAGAGAGGTGGGCCTGGCCCTAGTCGGTGTTCGCGGATACTTATCACGTTTAACGAGATCTTGGTATTTGATCTGAGTCTGGCTATTGGCCTATACGCACTAACCATCTACGCGGGGACAGTTATGGGCACTCGACGTCGTGGTATCAGCCGAAGCCTTCGTGACGTCAGCGACTGAGTGGCGCGCGCCGGATTGGACCTTAAGCCTGCTCTTGTATTAAGGGGGCTAGTTCTGCTTCCGGCCGCGTACGCAACGTGCAGGTGTGCAATGGGCGATGGGCCCAGACCCTGCGCCATAGGATTTAGACCGGCGTGCTGACCTCTCTGTTGTGCCTAGGTAGGGCTGCGACGTGTTAATCTTCCGAGGCCGGGCATGACCCAGGAAAGTGTGTCCGGCCAAATGGGATCGAGCGTGTTGGGTTATGTGGTGCACCCCTGCAGGGAAGTTAATCTATTCGAATAGCCGTGATCTTTGGTAACAGGACGACTTGGAGTTGTACCTTGACCTTATGACAACTAGAACCGGATACTTAATAAAAACACACCCTTCCAAGTGCCAGATACAACCGGTGATCGCTCTCTCACAGGGCGACGAGGGGAGGATCATCGGTTAGGATTATGCTATACGATGCTACTTGATGTTACTTGGTGAACTTACCATCTACTCTCTCCTACATGCTGCAAGATGGAGGTGGCCAGAAGCGTAGTCTTCGATAGGATTAGTTATCCCCCTCTTATTCGGGCATTCTACAGTTCAGTCCACATATGATACCCTTATTCCATTTGATACCCATGCATATGTAGTGTAGCTCCTTGCTTGCGAGTACTTTGGATGAGTACTCACGGTTGCTTTCTCCCCCTTTTTCCCCCTTTCCTTTCTTTCTGGTTGTCGCAACCAGATGCTGGAGTCCAGGAGCCAGACGCCACCGTTGATGACAACTACTACTACTCGGGATGTGCCTACTACTACGTGCAGCCCGTTGTCGACGACCAAGAGTAGTTTAGGAGGATCCCAGGCAGGAGGCCTGCGCCTCTTTCGATCTGTATCCCAGTTTGTGTTAGCCTTCTTAAGGCAAACTTGTTTAACTTATGTCTGTACTCAGATATTGTTGCTTCCGCTGACTCATCTATGATCGAGCTCTTGTATTCGAGCCTTCGAGGCCCCTGGCTTGTTATATGATGCTTGTATGACTTATTTTATTTGTAGAGTTGTGTTGTGATATCTTCCCGTGAGTCCCTGATCTTGATCATACATGTTTGCGTGTATGATTAGTGTACGACTGAATCGGGGGCGTCACAAGTTGGTATCAGAGCCGACTGCCTGTAGAAATCCCCCTTCCATACTCCTTGGCCGAAGTCGAGTCTAGTCGATGAAAATTGTTTTACTAACATGGCTGTGCGGCTTACGGCCCCACGTCGCCATCGGGTGGTATTAGGATCTTTTATTCCTCGTCTATACTCTGGGATTCTGATATCTCTTCTATTCGGGTAAAATGATTTTACTAATTATAACTCTAGGTTCTCGTTACCACTTCCTGCCGGAGAGCCTCTTCATTCCAGATGATCGACTGCTTCACCAGAAGGTTCCGAAGATGCTATTCGATGTTTTCGCGAGACGCTTGTGCCCACCGCCTTTGCAAATTCCCTACCACTATTATATCCGTATGGATTTTTGCATACACTTGCCTACATTCAATCCCATTGATCTTGTTATTACAAGATGCCACGAACTGCTCTTCGTTGTTCCGAGAATCCTCCTTGCAGTTCTTTACCACCTGAATACCCCTAAGAATAATTTCTCGCACTTTCCGAGTATCCGCTCATCCCTAGTTGTTCAGGTGTTTCACAAAAGTCTTTGAAATACTATTCAATCCTCCGAAAATCCTTAGCAGCTTTATTGCTCTGCAAATACTTGTCTACTTGCATTATGGATGCTTCCCATATATCTGGCAATATTCACTAGTATCTTTTGACACCGTCATTTTGATCCTACTGATTCAACATGTGTGCGGATGCACACAATCATCAGTCGACCCTTCTACATTATCTTTCCGGCCCAGACATCATTTTAAACATGAGCTGGTTCTCGACCAATCAGATTGCCATCAATTGTACCCATAAGCATACGCAACTTATCCATCCTTAATCAGAGTGTTTGTTTCTGATCCCTTGGTCGGAAATCATAATTCTTTTGCATTTGAGCTTTGAATTAGTCAGTTGTTTCTATAGTCTGATCTCCTTGCATTGTTTCTTCCTCTGGTTGAGTACCGATGCTCACATCAGATCCTTTGAGGACCACCGGATCCTTTGTTGGATTTTATCCGATAGCGTCCTTCATATTCAATCCCTTTGGAAGTTCTTTCTCCATTGGTAAATCCTATCCTCTGATTGACCAACCATGCTCTGCTTTCGAGCTTGTTGTATTTACTATTGAAACTTGTGGTATATGTTTCCACGATACCCTGACGGGTTGAACCTATGCCTTCCTTAATATGTGTAAACTCGAAAGTTTTCACGAGTCATACTCTTCTGGTGTTTTGCTAGATAAAATCTCAACACTACAACTTCTTCGAGAGTGAGAGGTGAATGGAAGGGTATACATTGAAGAAGTGGGAGTCGACCTTGAACTTTGTGTTCATGCCCATGGACACGACGTAGATCCTACCATAGAAGCTTCTTGTAATAATAACTATTTCGTTGATATAATATCATCTGGTATCTGTGAATTGATCCTATGCAATCGTGGTTTCGACCATATTTTCTCTTTGATCTCATTTCTTGGACAAGTTAAAGCACTTGTCTTTTGCAAGTCAATACACCAGTCTAACCTCTACCTTGATCTACCATCGAGTATTACCCTCTGGTATCTCGAGAATATCTAAGAACTGTGTTGCATCTTATGAGTCTCCATCAGCTATTATTTCTCACTGATTCCAATTTCTCATGGGTTCTGAGTTGTTAGTCGCTCAACAACACCGGTAAGTAAACCGATTCCGCACTCTGGTTTGATAACTCTAAGTAATCTTCGTTGCTTATGAGTTTAATAATCCTTCAAGTCATTCCTAGCCTAATCGACTATATCATTATCGTGCAAACTTTTAACTGTGCTACCTGGTCCTTCTTCTCAGAGCACAAATTTTTGACGATGAGCTAAGCTTACGTCGATCTTTCCTCATCATATCATTTTGCTTTGGACAACAAGCTCGTTTTCGAGTTTGTGTCGTACCCATGGTTCCAATAACCTCTTTCTTCATCATTCCTTTGACTTGATGTCATCGCTGATCGATTACATCTTCAGGTAATCTCTCGACAAATGTGTCGTGATCATTATCAACATTCTAAGCTCTTCCAGAATATCAATCAAATTCATGATGAGAAATACCATCCTTTGCCCTCGAAGATTTGGGTTATCATCGACAACATTATTGCCTTCTGTTCAACACAAACTTGATCTTGTTTTGTGTTGTACCTTCAGTTCCTTGCTATCCAACTTATGTTATGTTCTACCGCGGAGTGTTACCATCTTTTATGTCAAGAAGGTCATGAGAATTTCACCACCTCTTAAGAATTCTTGGTATGGTGATACTTCTCACCATCACCATTCTTTCTTGGTACCCGTGTTGTTTCTAACCGGAATACCGACAATTGAACTATGATGTGTGAATTCAAAACTTCTAGCAACCCTATTGCTTTGAAGTGAATGGTCGAGTTTCATTCTAATTCTTTTGTTTGTCAAGTCACCATTCTAACATTGATCGTGCAACCCAGCCCATATTTCGGGTGCACCTTTCAACCCATGTTTAATTGTGTATGTTTTCCTCCAGCATACATCATTAAGTCATTTGATCTGGCTAATGTTATCTCCTTGTTCACATAATTGTGGAAATCCATCCTTTTTGGAAATGTCAATGAATTATCGCTGAGTCAATCAGCCACCTCCTCACCTCTCCTTGGTTTAATGATGAACTCTTGTGTTGATACTCACTCCCATAGTTCATTTCCCGAGAATCTTACAATGTCATCTCGACAGTTTGTGTTGCACCTTTCTTCTCAAGCATTCTGAGTCTGAGTTATCCTGACACCAATCAGATCTGAATCTCGGTCAGATATGATGATTGGAACATATTCCCAAGAGTTATAACAATGGTCTTTATGTGACCCGGTAAGGTGTTGTCATGCCTAGCACACTTGGCTGGAGGACCTATTGTTATAGCTTACTTCTAGCAAGGTTATCTATTCTTCCACGAGGAAATGGTAAAACTTATTCTATAAGTTCTTCCTGATGAATCCTTTGTGTATCCAAAGTCCGACCTTTGCTTGAAGACCATGTTAATGCTATCTCGAAACATGTCTATGGTACTCCGATTTTCAACAAGAAAATTTAAAGCCCAATGCTAAATGTTTCCTGCTCAATTATCCAAACACAGCTGTATGGGTAATGTCGTGAAATTTCTCTCCCCTTACCTAAAAGGGTTTTCTACTTTATATCCTATCAAGGATATCTTGCTCTGCTTGTCCTTGGGAAGGATATACCCTTGAAATATGTGTTTAAACACATTTTCCCTTCCATTGTTTGGTTTAATCTGATAGACATAATTTCCTTTCCATTGTTTTGTTTAACCTTTCTGTGATCTATATGACCTAAGCAGAAATATCTCCCGGCTTATGTAAACACCATGGTGTACAACTCGGTCAGTAAGACCCTGTACTATTGTTGATGACATTCCGGTAACCACCGATGGACGAGAACTTTGCCTACTGGTCCGCCTCGTTCAATGAGCAGGAAAATGGTTCTCTTCGTCCCTCGCCCTTGGTACCTATGTTGTTGCCAACATGGCCGACAGGCTATCCTCTGACATGCCTTGCTTACGCGATCGTGCAAGATATCACCGACCTTCCTACTTTTAACCACATGGTGGGCCCATAACCCACAGTTCCACAGGATCGAAACCTGACTCTCCTGTACATCCCTGTTTCTAAAGTCATTCCTCACGCTTGGCTTCGTAGGAAAGATCACGGGCCACCGTCCTAGTGATCTATTCTAGTAACAGACGCAATATTCAATCTAGTTGCTCTGGACCCCTTTCGCATGTTGTTTCAGACATCGAACGATTACCTATCCATTTGAAACTTCTCATGGTACCTTCTTACTTTACTCTTGATATTTTCTTAATTATCTATTCGAGAGTTACTTTCTACCACATTCCCTGAGTTATCTGCTAGATAGCCAACCTTGTAAGGTCCGTTCTTCCGCAGTTACCCCTTACCTATTCGTAAGTACGTTGGAGATCCCGAAGAAAAGGACGACTTCACCATGATGATCTGAAGCAGAGGAATGAAGACGTCAATGTAATGGATCGACCTGTTCGAGGAGAGCAACCAAGACCGAGAAGATCAGTTAGATTTTTCGTAACCCAATCCCTTCCCCCTTGTCTCCCCTCTTAAATCTCGGGACAAGATTTCTTGTAGTGGAGGAGAATTGTGATGCCCGGATAATTAGGCTACAGTAATCCCTCGTTAACGATGTCGCGTCACCTCTGTCACTCTAGTTAATCTCGGGTTAGTTCAAAAACCGGTTCAAAATTCAAATTCAAACTCAAGTCAAACTAGTAAAGTTTTCAAATGTCAAAACTAAAAAGTACAAACGGTGACAACTAATACAAGGGTAATTATGGTGCAACAAACACATTTTTATAAAATGGCTAAATGGTTTAAAATGATTTAAACAGAAAAGAAAGAAAATACAAAAAGGGAAAACAGAAAACAAAAAAAGAAAGAGAAAGCCCCCCCTCCCTGGGCCGTGGCCCAACTGGGCCAACCCACCTAGCCCATTCGGCCACACCCACCGGCCCAACCCCTCCCCTCAATAACCCCACCAGGGGGGAAACCCTAACCCAATCCCCGCACCCACTCACCCCCCTCCTCTCTCCCGATCTGGATCGGGATCCAGAGGAGACCAAAGCCGCCCGGTGCGCTCCCGCCACACGCCGGCGCCCAGAGCTCGACGACCCCGCCGCCAGGAGCCCTTCCCACCGGCCTGCTTCCTCCTCTCCGCCGGCCTGCCTCCTCCTCGTCGATGCCGTCCCCGTCCCCCTCCACCACGGTCCTCCCCGACCTCCATCGAGCACGCTGCCCGTTCCCTACGCACCCCGGTGAGGACCCCGGTCCTCCTGCTCCCCGTCCCCTCTCGCCGGTGCTTGCCTCGCTCCGGTGCCGCGCTCGTCGCGCCCCGGCCCGTACTCACCGTGGCCTCGCCCCGCCCGGCGTGCCCCTGTTCGCCACCCCCGTACGCGCTCGCCTCGTGGCCGCGCTTCCTCGCGGGCCTTGGCCTCGCCTTCCCCCTCGGTGGCGCTGCTCGTCGGCGGCCCTCCCGGGCGACACCGCACCGTGTCGGGCCGCGACCCCCTGCACCTTGCCTCTTCCCTTCACTGTCGCCGGCGCCGTTCCGTGCCCGAACGCGCGTCGGGGCCGTGCCCTGGCCGTGCTCGCGCACGCGCCCGCGCCCCGTGGCGCCCCTGCTTCCCCCCCGCTCTGCTCCGCCTTTGGTCGCGGCCAAGCCAACGCCCGCGGCCCGCCGTCGCCTCGGGCCTTTGCTCGTCGGCGTGCCTGTTCGGGCGACGCCGCGCCCCGTCGGACGCCCACGGTCACGGCCTTGCCCCGGCCCTCCTCGCCCCGGCGATTTGGGCGAACGCCCAGTCGGGCGCCACAACGCCCGTAGCGCCCGTAACCCACTACGGCCCCTGTGCCACTGACACTAGGGGCCCCACCCCACAGAACGTTTCCAATAAAAAAAGAGAATAAAAAACTTAAATAATTAATTAATAAACTAAATTAATTAAGTTAATTAATCCTAGTAATTAATCTAACTAATCTGTTAGTTAATTAAACAGTAGTTTGTTTAGCCTAATCTCTAACTAACATAGACAGTGTATGACAGGTGGGTCCCACTGGACCCACTCGTCAGGTTGACCAAGTCAACTCTGTTGACTGCTGATGTCAGCATGACATCATGCCAATGTCATTAATTCATTTTTGAATTAATTAATTAATTAATTAAATTCCAGAAATTAATAAAATCTTTAGAAAATCATATCTTTTAATCCGTAACTCGGATGAAAATACTTTCTACATGAAAGTTGCTCAGAACGACGAGACGAATCCAGATACGCAGCCCGTTCGTCCGCCACGCACCCCTAACATATCAAACTCGCAACTTTCCCCCTCCGGCTCCTTTGCCCGAAAACGCGAAACACCGGGAATACTTTCCCGGATGTTTCCCCCCTTCACCGATATCACCTCATGCCGCTTTAGGGCACCTCTAGCACCGATATGTGTCTTGTCATGCATCGTTATGCATCTATTTGCTCAAATATTTATTATTTCTTCCCCCTTTTCTCTCGCTAGACACCGAGACCGACGCCGCTGCTACCCAGTATGACTACGGAGTTGTCGACCCCTCTCTCTTGCCAGAGCAACCAGGCGAGCCCCCCCTTTGATCACCAGATATCGCCTACTCTTCTCTATACTGCTTGCATTAGAGTAGTGTAGCATGTTACTGCTTTCCGTTATTCCTATCCTGATGCATAGCCTGTCCTTGCTACTACTGTAGTTACCATTACCTGCTATCCTACTGCTTAGTATAGGATGCTAGTGTTCCATCAGTGGCCCTACACTCTTGTCCGTCTGCCATGCTATACTACTGGGCCGTGATCACTTCGGGAGGTGATCACGGGCATATACTATATACTTTACACAGTTACATTACCTGTGGTACTGTTCGGAGATGGGGGCTGAAGGGGCAGGTGGCTCCATCCCGGTAGAGGTGGGCCTGGGTTCCCGACGGCCCCCGACTGTTACTTTGTGGCGGAGCGACAGGGCAGGTTGAGACCACCTAGGAGAGAGGTGGGCCTGGTCCTGGTCGGTGTTCGCGGATACTTAACACGTTTAACGAGATCTTGGTATTTGATCTAAGTCTGGCTATTGGCCTATACGCACTAACCATCTATGCGGGGACAATTATGGGCACTCGACGTCGTGGTATCAGCCGAAGCCTTCGTGACGTCAGCGACTGAGTGGCACGCGCCGGATTGGACCGTAAGCCTGCTCTTGTATTAAGGGGGCTAGTTCTGCTTCCGGCCGCGTACGCAACATGCAGGTGTGCAATGGGCGATGGGCCCAGACCCCTGCGCCGTAGGATTTAGACCGGCGTGCTGACCTCTATGTTGTGCCTAGGTAAGGCTGCGACATGTTGATCTTCCGAGGCCGGGCATGACCCAGGAAAGTGTGTCCGGCCAAATGGGATCGAGCGTGTTGGGTTATGTGATGCACCCCTGCAGGGAAGTTAATCTATTCGAATAGCCGTGATCTTCGGTAACAGGACGACTTGGAGTTGTACCTTGACCTTATGACAACTAGAACCGGATACTTAATAAAACACACCCTTCCAAGTGCCAGATACAACCGGTGATCGCTCTCTCACAGGGCGACGAGGGGAGGATCATCGGTTAGGATTATGCTATACGATGCTACTTGATGTTACTTGGTGAACTTACCATCTACTCTCTCCTACATGCTGCAAGATGGAGGTGGCCAGAAGCGTAGTCTTCGACAGGATTAGTTATCCCCCTCTTATTCTGGCATTCTGCAGTTCAGTCCACATATGATACCCTTATTCCATTTGATACCCATGCATATGTAGTGTAGCTCCTTGCTTGCGAGTACTTTGGATGAGTACTCACGGTTGCTTTCTCCCCTTTTTTCCCCCTTTCCTTTCTTTCTGGTTGTCGCAACCAGATGCTGGAGTCCAGGAGCCAGACGCCACCGTTGATGACGACTACTACTACTCGGGAGGTGCCTACTACTACGTGCAGCCCGCTGTTGACGATCAAGAGTAGTTTAGGAGGATCCCAGGCAGGAGGCCTGCGCCTCTTTCGATCTGTATCCCAGTTTGTGTTAGCCTTCTTAAGGCAAACTTGTTTAACTTATGTCTGTACTCAGATATTGTTGCTTCCGCTGACTCGTCTATGATCGAGCTCTTGTATTCGAGCCTTCGAGGCCCCTGGCTTGTAATATGATGCTTGTATGACTTATTTTATTTGTAGAGTTGTGTTGTGATATCTTCCCGTGAGTCCCTGATCTTGATCGTACACGTTTGCGTGTATGATTAGTGTATGACTGAATCGGGGGCGTCACATCGACACCGCCGTGGACAAATGTGGCGGAGGGATTGTTAATGGAGTACGAGAAGGAGGTGGCGGAGAAGGTGTGGATAGGCAGGAGGTCTGGGGCAGTGTCACCTGGCTGTGGTGGAGGTGTTTATGCGAGAAGGAGCCGGAGTGGAAGGATAGATCACAATTGGAAATAATCGCAAAAAAAAATCATAACCCGGAGATC